>NC_092046.1:103454179-103630015 GCF_003086295.3 Arachis hypogaea | reverse complement strand
GGAAAGATTCCAGCCATTTGGCTGCCTTGTCCCTGAGTGAGAATGGAAATAAGAGCAGTCTATAGGCGTCAGGATGAACACCATTAGACTTCACTGTGTCACATATTCTCAGGAAGGTGGTTAAATGTTGATTGGGAGTCTTCTTGAACACTTCCTCCAAACGAACAGTTGTTCTGAACAAGGGTGATGAGCTGTGGTTTAAGTTCAAAGTTGTTGGCATGGATTGTTGACTTTTGGATGCTACTTCCACAATTGCCTGGGTTTGGATTGATGTAAGAGCCCAAAACTCTTCTATCCTCCCCACATGATTTGCTCTACCTCCTCCCCCATGGTTGTGATCTTCTTCTTCATGATGGTTTTCCATGTTGTCTTCCATGTTTGTTTCAAAGAATTCCTCTTCTTCCTCAGCACCAACCACCTTCTTTCCTCTTACCTCCCTCCTTAATCTAAGGAAGGTCCTCTCAGGTTCAGAATCGAAAGAAGTTGAAGCCCCGCTTCTTCTCCCTGTCATACAACCATCAAGTGCAAGCAAGAAAAGATAGGTGCAGAAAGTATTTGTGTCAGAATTACTGTTAGTTGTGGGTGATGCAATATATCAAACAGTTAGTGGGTTAGCAAACAGAATTAAAATAAAAAGAAGAACAAAAGAGTAGAGGGGGAAGGGAAGAAGTTTAACTAAACAAAAAGTAAATCACTCAAACAGAAAATGAAATTCACAAAATAAAATGCTCAATCTAGTGATCTTCCAATTTAATCATTGTTGATGCACAATCAATCCCCGGCAATGGCGCCATAAACTTGATGCGGGAAAACTTGTCTCACAACAAATCTCCCTTCGGCAAGTGTACCGAATTTGTCGTCAAGTAAAAACTCCAATAGAGTGAGGTCGAATCCCACAGGGATTGATTGATCAAGCAACTTTAATTAGAAGAATATTCTAGTTGAGCGAATCCAGAATTTGGGTTGAGATTGCAGAAAATAAAATGGCGGGAATGTAAATAACAGAAAAGTAAATGCTAGATTAAAGGACTGGAAGTAAATGACTGAAAATAAATTGCAGAATTGTAAATGGGAATGGGGGATTTGCTCATAAAAGTAAATGGCAGAAATTAAAGAGAATGGGTAAGATCAGAGATGGGAGTTCATTGGGCTTAGGAGATGTTGCAATTCTCCAGATCAAGTTCATTTTCATCTCTTCCTCAATCAATGCACTCATTGATCTCCTTGGCAATCTTAAGTGATTGAATTACAATTTCTTGCAATTCAATCTCTCAAATCTTGATCAATAGCCAATTCCTTGGCCAATTGCTCATGAGAAGAGATGAAGTATGGTCACTGATTATACCACATGCATTTCCCAAATCAAGTATTGAGAGGGTTATAGTCACATACCCATCCAAACCCAATTTGGTCCAGCATGAGAAAGCATTTCTAGCTTGATCTCTTCATTCCTCTTTCAAGGTCCAAAAGAGACCCAAGTTTGAATAGCTTCTCTTCCAAGATAACTACTCAATTAGATGAAGATCGAAAGCTTTCAAGTAAAATCAAGAGAAAAGATAGAAGAAGAATAATGAAAATTAGTATTGATCCATCAAATTACAACAGAGCTCCCTAACCCAATGAAAGGGGTTTAGTTGTTCATAGCTCTTGAAAATGAAAACAAAGATGGAGAATACATCATAAAACTAGAAAATGCAGAGAAGATAAAATACAGAGGGTAGTTCTCCTTTTTCCAGCCTACCAGAGCTCCTTAAGAATTCAAAGCTACTCCTATATATACTATTTCTCTCAGCTTCTAGTTGGATCTTCAAGTCTTGGGCCTTTGGATATTGAGTTTGAAGCAGTTCTTTTCTTCATTTGGGCTTGGCTTTACTTGCAGAGAGAAAGTGCTAAGTGGGTAGAGACTTCAGCTCAGGGCGTTAGGGGTGTTAACATTTAGTGAAAGTATAAGTTCGAGGATGTTAGTGACACTTAACATTTTCACTAACGTTCCATTGTACCCCTTTGCCTCACATTAGACCCCACGTTAACTAGGTTAACGTGGCTTCTAACGTGGCCTTGCCAACCTTCGAGAACGTTAGTGACACTCAACATTGTCACTAACGTTCCAATGTGCCCCTAGATATCACGTTAGAGTCCACGTTAACTAGATTAACGTGGCCTCTAACGTGGCCATTCTTAGCCATCCTAACGTTAGTGACAATGTTGAGTGTCACTAACGTTGGCTCATCATTCATTCCTCATCATTAGCTTCCACGTTAACTAAGTTAACGTGGAAGTTAACGTGGCTCCTTGGGGGGTTGTGTGGTTGCTTCCAATGTTAGTGACAATGTTGAGTGTCACTAACGTTGTCGACAACTCTCACTTCTTACGTTAGCTCCCACATTAACCAAGTTAACGTGGGAGTTAACGTGGTGTGTTACATCCTTAGGCCAACGTTAGTGACAATGTTGAATGTCACTAATGTTGGCTTCTCTTCCCCCTTTAACGTTAGAGGCCACGTTAACTAGGTTAACGTGGGCTCTAACGTGGCCACTCATGAGTGTTTGCCAACGTTAGTGACAATGTTAAGTGTCACTAACGTTGGCTCAACTTCCCTTTTCCACGTTAGAGTTCACGTTAACTTAGTTAATGTGACTCTTAACGTGGGCAATGATGGCTTTGAGAGTGTCATTGGCAATCACTTTTCTCATTTAACCTTGCAAGTTACCTCCCTTTCCTTGCTTCCTTTGGTCCTGAAATCAAGCAACAGAGTGCATCAAAGTTCTAGTCCAAGTCATGGGTAATGCAGCATACAATTTGTCAATAAATTCATGCAAAATCCTCATGAAATAATGTAAAATGCACAATATATGCTTGAATCAAGGTGTAGGTGAATATCTACCCAAAACTAGCTTATTTCCTAAAGAAATGCATGAAACTACCCTAAAAACAATAAAGAAAAGGTCAATGAAACTGGCCAAGATGCCCTGCCATCAGGTCACCCAGAACACAGTTTCTTGGAAAGAAAGTTATTGTTTTGACCAAGTAACTCTATAGAAACTAACCATCATGCAAAGATTATTTACAAGCAAGACTAACTACACATACAATATATAAAAAGAGAAAGATAAATCCATGGGTATTGAGGGGAAGAGAGTGTTACCCATGGAGATCGGTCGAACGACCTCCCCACACTTTAGAAATTAGCACGGTCCTCTGTGCTACGAATGATACGCAAGGGACGGTCGGGACCGGAGTCTTCACTATCCCCTTCATCAGAACTTTCATCGCTTGGGTTCGAGGTGGATGTGAATATCTCAGGTTCCTCCATGCTAGGGGCAACACAATGCAGAAGTTTCTTGATGTAAGTATATCGGCGGTGGTTACGCCTCTCATATCTATCAAGCTTCCGGTGAAGATCTTCTATCCTTTGATGTGTGGATCTCAGTGGTGGTGATAATGATCTAGAAGGAAAAAGAAGTAGTGGGACCATGTCGAGGCTTGGTTTGTTCATGGGAAGATATAGGTATTTTCCGCTTGGAACCACATTGCCCTTAGCCGGAACCATAATCTTCTTATTCTTGGCTTCCCAAGAAACACCTGCAGCAGCGACTAAGTCAGATACCAAAGCTGGAAATGGCAGGTTATCCCGGTCATGAACTTGACTTATTGCTTGCTTGACAAGAGGTGGGATGTTCACCGGCTTCTCCGTGAGAATACACCAAACAAGTAAGGCAAGGTCTGCCGTGATGGATGACTTGTGAGTGCTAGGTAGCACATAGTGAGATAGGATCTGGGCCAAGCTCTAGCTTCCACAGTGAGGAAGCGAGCGTCAATACTCTTGGGCCTCATCCACAGTCGACCTTGGATCCAAAAAGATTCTGGCTCAACAATGACTCGGAGGATCGAGTCCCAATCGAGTCCATACTCTTCTCGCTGACGTAGGACTTTTTGGTAGCCATCCATGTCACTTGGCACTGGTAAAACATTAAGCACCTACTGAAGAGCCTCTTCTGAAACTGAGACTTGCTTACGGCGCATGTATACCGATTGAAGAGAGGAAAGGTGGTAGTTAGTATAAAATTCTTCCACCCAAGAGAGGTTGATTTCTCTTGGTTTTCTCAAGAGAAACTCCTATCCTCGCTGTTCAATGCGGGGCAGAATATAAGGAGCAACCTTGTTCGGCGGAGCGAGCAGATGCTCGGGGTGATAGTTCCTTATTGTTATGGAGGGGAACGTAAGTTCGCAGAAGCGGTTAGGGAACCTTGAAGAGTCTCTTGCCGGTTTGCCCTTGTCATTCTCATCAATAGGAGCGGGTGTCTTTCCGTTCTTTGATAAGGATTTGGCTCCTATTGAAGAACGCGCCTTAGAATTTGATTTTTGGGGTGCTCTCTTTGCGGCCGGTTTTCTTGGAGCTATCTCTTTGCCTTTCTTGGTGGCCATCCTAAAAAAGAAGAGAAAGAAGGAAAACATTAAACCCAAGAAACAATTTGATGAAAACATGCAAGTGACTCGTAATGCCCATGATGAATATGAAAGCAAGGGGTATGTCACTTGTTATGGGATACAAGAAAAAGTAAGACATGCAAAGGCATGAGAAGAGTAATCTCAAGCATCCTTAATAAAAAGCAAGTCATGCTTAATTAATATGGAATTGGCAAGTATAAACTTGAAACACACAAATTAGACTCAATGCATTTAAGAAGAAACAAGTGAATGAGGAAGGAGCACCAAATTGAAAGTACATGGCTAAATGGAGCCAAAATGGGGTGCGTGCATTTTCTCGAACACTTGGCGTGCAATAATCAAGCAATGAGCAATTATGAGATATCAAACCAATTCAAAGCCCAAAATGGAACATCAATCATCACATAAACATCACACAATGGGAAAAGAGTGACAAAAGATCTAGTAATGCAACTAAGCTCAAATTCAACATCCATGGAGAAATAAAGAAAAGAGAGGGAAAATAAGCAAACAAAACAAGAAGCATCATCATCAAGTAAAAGAGAAACTAAGTAAGGCAACAAGAAGCATCTTATTAGAAGAAATAGCATAAAGAAAAGTGGAAGTAAAGGAAAGGAAGAAGTTAAACCTTGAGGAGTATGAAAAAGCAAGGTTGAATCTTCTTTTGGGAAGATGAGAGAGGAAATAGGAGAAGTGTAGCGCCACCGGAAAAGGGTGGTTGTCACTGGTGAGTGGCCGAAGACAATGGTGGTGGGTTGTGTAAGAAGAAGAAGAGAAGAGAAATGATGGAGAGAGTGGGAGAATGAACTAAGAAAGAAAAAGAAGTGTGAGTGAGAAAGGAAGTGAAATGGCGCGAAGTATAAAACTGACTCGCGCAACCGGCGCGCGTGCGCAGGGTGCGCTGATGTGTTGGTGAAGGTATTAACTGAGGGCGCGTGCGCGTCAGTGGCGCGCGCGCGCAAGAGGAGTTGTGCCCCAGGCATAAAAGTGGCACAAACCTGGCTCAAGTCTCTGGCTTTTTGTACCAGGGAGGCATGCGCGTGGACGCGCACCATGCGCGGACGCGTGCTTGTGGTATTCTATAGTTGGCACGGGCGCGCACTACGCGCGGACGCGTCAGTTTTGGCACAAAGTTGGCCCAATCGTGGCACAACTCTCTGGTTTTTGTACCAGAGATTCCACATAGCCCCATCGGCGCGCGCGGGCACTGTGCGCTTGCGCGTCGATGGTCAACTGGCAATGGTGCGCGCAGGCGGCATGTACGCGAACGCGTGGGTGCCTGGCGCGAGTTGGGCACAAAGTTGGCCTGACTCTCGAGTTTTTGGCCTGAAAATGGAAATGCGCAACCGGCGCGCGCGCGCACTGTGCGCTTGTGCGTCGGTGCCCTTTTTCAAAGAAAAATTTTGTTTTCTTTATCTCTTTTCACAACCTATCTATGTGAACATTCTACCTATCTAACAGAATCAACAAAGCTAGCATTCCTAAGCACTCAATCAATCATCAAAAGATCATAAAATTCAAAGAACTAAAGATACTAAAAGATGGTATAAACAAGGAAGATCTTACCACGGTGGGGTGCCTCCCACCAAGCACTTTTTTTTAACGTCCTTAAGTTGGACGGTCCTCTTCTTAAGCTTCATCTCTACCTGGTGCATCCTCCAATATGTACACCTCTAGCTCCTTGGAGGTTTGCAACCATGATATTTCTTCACTCTATGCCCATTCACCTTGAAAGTTGCTTCACTTTTGGGATCAAACAATTCCACCACTCCGTAGGGCTTCATTTCTTTCACCTTAAAAGGTTCTTCCCATCTAGAACGGAGCTTGCCAGGCATAAATCGGAGCCTTGAGTTGTAGAGGAGGACTTCATCTCCTTCTTGAAAGTCCTTCTTCCGAATGTGATGGTCATGGAATGCTTTAGTCTTTTCCTTGTAAATTCGGGCATTCTCATATGACTCGTTCCTCAAACACTCAAGCTCTTCTGGTTGTAACTTCCTAGCTTCACCCGCCTTGGCTAAATCCATGTTGCACTGCTTTACCGCCCAATATGCTCGATGCTCAATCTCCACCGGAAGGTGGCATGCCTTACCATAGACGATCCGGAAGGGACTCATCCCTATCAGAGTCTTGTAGGCCGTTCTGTATGCCCATAGTGCATCTCCTAACCGGAGGCTCCAATCCTTTCTTTGTGGATTGACCACTTTTTCCAAGATTCTCTTGATTTCCTGGTTGGACACTTTCGCTTGCCCATTTGTTTGCGGATGATAAGCAGTAGCAACCTTATGCGATACTCCATAGTGCTTGAGCAATGCTTCTACCTTCCTGTTACAAAAGTGGGATCCTTGGTTGCTCACGATTGCTCGTGGCGACCCATAACGGCATACAATGTGATTCCTAATGAAAGAAACAACGGTATTGGCGTCGTCAAGGCGGATAGGCACGGCCTCCACCCACTTTGACACGTAGTCAACCGCTAACAGAATGTACAGATACCCACTAGAGTTAGGAAACGGTCCCATAAAGTCAATGCCCCATACATCAAATATCTCACAGAACAACATAGGTCGCTGAGGCATTTCATCCCTTTGGGATGTGTTTCCTGACTTCTGACACTGATGGCAAGACACACATAACCGGTTAGCATCTCTGAATAAGGTTGGCCACCAAAATCCACAATCCAACACCTTTTTAGCAGTCCTTTGTGGGCCAAAGTGGCCACCACAGTCGGACGAGTGACAAGCTTCCAGAATTGGTTGAAATTCGGATTCCGGGACACACCTTCGGATTACTTGGTCTACACCTCTCTTCCACAAGTGAGGGTCATCCCAAATATAGTATTTGGAATCACTCCTCAACTTGTCCCTTTGGTTTTTCGAAAAGTTGGGAGGGAAGATTTTTGCAACCAAGTAGTTCGCCATTGGGGCAAACCAAGGAAAACTAGCCGACACAGCATGCAAACTATCCAATGGGAATGAGTCATTGATCGGAAATGGATCAGTTTTTAAATTCTCAATGCGGCTTAAATGATCCGCAACCAGGTTTTGAGATCCACTCCGGTCCCTAATCTCAATGTCGAATTCTTGCAAAAACAAGATCCAATGTATGAGTCTAGGCTTTGACTCATTCTTTGTCAATAAGTACTTCAAAGCTGCATGACCCGTGTATACCACTATCTTTGAACCTAGCAAATAAGATCTGAATTTATCTAAAGCATGAATAATGGCTAAGAGTTCTTTTTCGGTAGTGGTATAGTTGGATTGTGCGGCATCTAGTGTCTTAGAAGAGTAAGCAATGACATAAGGAAGTTTACCTTCGCACTGTGCAAGCGCGGCACCCACAGCATAGTTTGACGTATTGCACATTATCTCAAATGGCAACGTCCAGTTGGGGCCTCGCACAATCGGAGCTATGGTGAGAACTTTCCTCAACTCTTCAAAAGCTTTTACACATTCATTGTCAAACTCAAAATCCACATCTTTTTGGAGTAGGCGCGACAATGGCAAAGCAATCTTGCTGAAGTCCTTGATAAAGCGCCTGTAAAATCCTGCATGTCCCAAAAACGAGCGGACCTTCCTCACGGATGAGGGGTGAGGCAAAGTAGTAATAACATCGACCTTGGCTGGGTCCACAGAAATGCCTTCACTAGAGACTACATGTCCTAACACTATGCCTTGTCGTACCATAAAGTGACATTTTTCAAAATTTAAGACAAGGTTGGTGTCAACACATCTAGCTAGGACCTTGGCCAAGCTCTCTAAACAACAATCGAATGAGACACCATAAACGCTAAAGTCGTCCATAAAAACTTCTAGACAGTTCTCCATTAGATCGGAGAAGACACTCATCATGCACCTCTGAAAAGTAGCGGGTGCGTTACATAGTCCAAATGGCATCCTTTTATAGGCAAAGGTGCCAAACGGACATGTAAACGTGGTCTTCTCCTGATCTTCAGGAGCAATATGTATCTGAAAATATCCAGTAAATACATCAAGAAAACAGTAGTGAGATTTACCTGCCAAGCGGTCTAACATCTGATCGATGAAGGGTAAGGGGTAATGGTCCTTCCATGTGGCGGCGTTCAATCTTCTGTAGTCAATACATACTCGCCACGCATTTTGTACTCTTTTAGTGACCATTTCTCCGTCTTCCTTCTTGACCGTTGTGATGCCCGACTTATTGGGGACAACTTGAACCGGGCTCACCCACTCACTGTCGGAAATAGGGTATATGATATCCGCATCCAGTAGTCGGGTGACCTCTTTCTTCACTACGTCGAGGATGGTTGGGTTGAGCCTCCTTTGTGGTTGCCGAACCGGCTTGGCTCCATCTTGGAGAAATATCCTATACATGCACTTACGCGGGTCAATTCCCACAATATCCACAAGGCTCCATCCTATTGCTTTCTTGTACTTTCTTAGAACGTCTAGGAGCTTTTCCTTTTCTTCACTTGAGAGCTCACTGGCGATGATGACTGGAAACCCTGAGTTATCCTCTAGGAACGCATATTTCAGGTGGGAGGGAAGGGGCTTCAGTTCACTTGTTACCTCAAGATGAGGTTCTTTTCCATCAAGCTCATGGTACTCATTCTTGACAACTTCTTTAGGTTCATCCTCTTGGTCATCCATCTCCTCAACGGTGGGGTAGCACAACTTGTCATGATCTTCTTCTTGTACTTCCGCTACCACTTCATCAATTATATCACATCGGAGCATAGAATGTTCTTCGGGAGGATGTTTCATGGCTTCCTCTAAATTGAACTTGATAGTCTTGTCTCCAACCCCAAAGGAATATACACCGGTGAAGGCATCTAGCTTGAATTTGGAGGTTTTGAGGAAGGGTCTACCAAGTAGGACGGAAGATGAGCTTCTACCTTCCGTTGGAGGTATCTCAAGGATGTAAAAGTCAACCGGAAAAACCAAGTCCTTAATTGCCACAAGTACATCTTCAGCTATCCTCATTACTGTGATCACACTTTTATCGGCTAAGGCAAACCTCGCTGCCGACTTCTTCAATGGAGCTAAATTCAACCGCACATAGATGGAAAGCGGCATGATGCTAACACAAGCTCCCAAGTCACATATACAATCATGAAAAGTGTATCCACCAATACAACAAGACACTAAGCACGGTCCAGGGTCACCACATTTTCTTGGAATAGGTTCCATCAGGGAAGAAATCGAACTACCCAAGGATAGTGTCTCCAATTCCCCTATTATATCCTTGTAAGTACACAAGTCCTTCAAAAATTTTGCATACTTGGGGATTTTTTGAATAGCGTCAAGGAGTGGTATGGTTACCTCGACCTTTTTGAACACTTGAAGCATGTCTAAATCAAATTCCGGTGTCTTCTTTGCTTTCTTTACCATGGAAGGAAATGGAATAGGAATTGATTCATCAACTATAGCTTTCCTCTTGGGTTCCTTGAGGTTTACTCCTTCTTCCTCATGTCTTTTGTCTACCACCTCTTCTTCATGTGGAGTTCCAACAACTACCTCTTCCTCATGCTTTTCTCCCATAACTCTTGGGGGTATCTCTTCTAATGTTGTCCCCGACCGTAGAGTAATGGCGTTGAGACCGCCTCTTGGGTTTGGTTGGGATTGTGATGGAAGGTTGGAGGAACTTGAGGGTTGGGTGGTGTTGTTATTGGGAGTTGGTGGTTGGCTTGACATGTTCATCTTTGAGAGCATGTTGGTGAGGTTGGCCAATTGAGTGTTCAAGGCCTCGAATTAAGCCTTGTTGATCTCATCTCGCTTTTCCATAGCGGCTCTAAGCTCATCAACTTGATTATTGGAAGATGTAGGAGTTTGGTTTTGTTGTCTATGGTGTGGTGTTTGGTACTTGGTGTAGTTGTTTTGGTTTTGGTTGGCTTGGTAGTTGGTGTTATTATGGTGGTATTGGGATGAAGATTGGTTGTTGTTGTGATGAGAAGAAGAGTTGTTCCACCTTTGGTTCTGATTGTTTCCTTGTGTATTATCTCTCCACCCTTGATGTTGATTACTACCTTGATGGTAGTTGTTTTGACCTTGAGGAGGGTATGGTGGACGGTTGTTGTAATTCACATTGGCTACCACAAGGGCATGTTCCTCTTGAATTTGATGGCATTGGTCAGTGTAATGTGTGGTGCTAGAGCACAAACCACAAATCCTAGGAGGGCCTTCAAGTTGAGCAACCGGAGGAGGGGCTTGGATGGCCTTGATGGAGCAGTACTCCCTTTGATCTCTTTGAATTTGTGTAAGGATGGTGGTCATATCCCCAAGTGCCTTGGTTAGACTTGCTTCGGAGGGGGGTGGTTCTACCACACCCTTAAGGGGGTTACTCCTCACTCTTGTGTGTTGTGTAGATTCAGCGACATCCTTTATCAAATCCCAAGCTTCTCCTTCCGTCTTGTTTTTCGAAAGGGACCCGCCACTAGAGGCGATAAGCAATCTTCTATCTTCCGCACAAAGACCTCCGGTAAAGTAGCTAATGAGCAAGCGAGTGGTCATTCCGTGATGTGGACATGACTCCAATAACCTCTTGAATCGAGACCAATACTTATACATGCTCTCTTGATCTCTTTGCATTATGCCCGAAATCTCTTTTCGGATGTACTCGGTCTTCTCCAGTGGGAAGAACTTGTCAAGAAACTCTCTTCTCAAGAAATCCCAATTAGTCACAATATCATCCGGTAGCGAATAGAACCATGTTTTTGCTTGTGCTTCAAGAGAAAAAGGAAAGGCAAAAGCCATGATGGCTACCTCATCGGCTCCATGCCTTCGAGCCGTAGAACAAGCAACATGAAAATCCTTCAAATGTCGGATGGGTTCTTGACCCGGCAACCCATGATACTTAGGAAGTAGATTTATCAAGCTACTCTTCAACTCAAAGTTTGGATCAAGGTTAGGATACCTTGCTTGTAACGGTTGAAGTATGATATCCGGAGCTCCTTGCTCATGCAAAGTGATCCGGCGTGGCTCCGCCATGTGTGGCTCACCTGTAGGATGCAAAAATGTATTAGTAGTGCCAACAGAAGAATAGGAAGTAGCGGACTCCAAGTCACTCTCGGTAACGTCTAGTGATTCGGTGTTTTCCTCAAGAGAGGCCGAAGTACTAGGCGTGTAGTCCAATCGCCTTCTAGCTTGCCGAGTGTGTAACAAAGTTCTTTCAATCTCGGGATCAAAGTTAGCTAAGCTAGAATTCGGTTGAGACCGAGTCATCAAACTTGAAAGTCATAGTACAAATGCAAAAGAATTTTAAACTATAGCTAAGTATTGAAAGAGCAAAATATCTACAATATTCACATATTCACATAACCAATATCAAGGCATATGTTGCAACTATTCCCCGGCAACGGCGCCAAAAATTTGACCGGGCTGAGCACCCAAGGGTGTATTGGTAAATTTCTCTTTAATAACACCTCGTTGTAAGTATAGCTCTACCAACAACAATCCTCGGGAGGTCAAATTTAGAAGAGGGATTTGGTTGTCACAAGTTCAACCCCAATAGAAATAACCAAAGTATTCAAACCTCGGGTCATCTCACAAGGAATGGGCAAACATGTGCTTCGACATTGGTTAGAAATCCGGGGTTGTGAGTTATGAGCATGAAAATAAATGGAAATCTTAACAAGCAAGTAATCTTAAATTGCAATAAACTAATTCAACCACCTAAGTAAAACTTGAGCAATTCCAATGAACAAGCAATAATCTATTTAATTCTACTTAAACCAAACAAGCAACTATAACTAAGGCAATTGAAATTGGAAATTGGTTTTCAAATATGAATGATAAAAACAACTCTTGGCTAGGCATGGGAATTGGGATCACAATCCTTGTCCAACAACTATATCTTGACAATTATGAGGAACCAAGCTCATTAAGTCTACCCCCAAAGTCTTAAGTACGTGATATCTACCCCTAGACTTGAAGTACGTCAAATGGCTTTGGTCACATCTACCCATAAGTCCCAACCTACCTACTAATTAAATTAGTAGTGGGTTGGCATCAATGAGTATCAAATTGGGTACCACCAAGGGCTCCCAAATCATCAAATCCATTAGACCCAATGACTCAAGTTTACCCAATTCTCTTGACCTAGGCCAAGAATGGAAAAGACTACTCCATAATTAAAGTAAACAATTCATCAAACACTTGGTAAGCATTGATAAAAGACATGTTCAAAATAGCAATTGAATTGAATTCCACAAATACCCACTAACAATTATCAACATACAATCAAGCAATCAACAAGATTAAACATAGAAATCATCAATGTAACATCAACAAGTCAAGATTCATAACATTCAAGAAATAGGTATGAAATGACAATTGACAAGAATCATAAAACTATTACTAAATGTAAGTAAGATTGTAATAAGGAATTCAAATTGAACAATTAAAACTGTAATTAACAAGATCCAATTCACAAATCAACAAGGGAAGATCAAAATGGAAACTAGATCTAGAGAGGAACAAGGGTTTCTCTCTCTAGAATAACCAAAGAACCTCAAACTAGCTAAAATTGTGTCCTAGTGTAAAAATGAGTGATCTCTCTTTTCCCCCTAGCATCCTTGGGTCTTTTCCATGCAGAAACAGCTTGAAGTTGGGCCACCTTGGCCTCAGAAATCGCCAGGCACGATTTCTCTTAATGAGGTCACGTGCAGCTTCCCACGCGTGCGCGCCATGCATGCGCTCGCGCCGATTACTTTTGTGATCCACGCATGCGCGCCAGTTGCGCGTGCGCGTCGATAGGAATCTTCCAATCTGCGCGGATGCGTCCATCCTTTCGCGCCGCTTCCAGCCAATCCCATCCACGCGTGCGCGTGGAGTGCGCGGGCGCACCGATGCTGCTGCTCCCAAGACTTCAATTCTTCATGTTCCTCCCTTTTTGTACATGCTTTCTCCCTCTCTTCTAAGTCATTCCTACCCTATAATTCCTGAAATTACTCAACAAAAATATCACGGTATCAAATGGCAATAGAAGAGGATTAAAATATGGCAATTTCAAGGCAAAATAAGCATGTTTTTCATCATGGAGTAGTATTGGGAAGTGAACACAAAACCATGCATTTCTTGTGAATAAGTGTGAGAAATATTGATAAAATCCCCCAAAATAAGCACAAGATAAACCACGAAATCGGGGTTTATCAAAGAAGCATGTTGTCAAATCAAATCTTTCCTTCCAACTAATCCATTGATTCAAGGAAACTCCCTTTTTAGTTTTTGAAACCTCCTTGGTTAATAACCGCGTCATTAATGGTTAATAACTCCCTCCACTATCTCTCTCCATTCCATATTTATTGCACCACTAACCTCTCTCCTCCCTCACCTCTTTTGGGCCTTCTTCACCCTTTCATATTCAATTTCTCCATTTTTTTCTTTCACCATGAAAAAGAAAACGGCTCTGAGAAGAAGTAACCGAACCTCTCTCCCAAAAAGTCCACCATTTTCATCACCTCAAACTCACACTCATATACACCTCCACTCCACGTCTTCTTCCACTCACTCTCCTCCCTTTAAACAAACAGAGACAATGCGACGGAAGGTAATCGCCCAGAAAATCTCAGGGAGAAGAAAAACTGGAAAAAGCAAACAACCAAGTGTTGAAGAAGAGGAAGAGGAGTCACACACATCTCTTCCTCCATCACCACCAAAGAAATCCACTTCTCATGCATCCGGAAAAAGCTCTCAAAAGAAGAAAAGCTTTGTGTTACATGATACTAGAGAACCTGCAAATTTGGAATCACTGGAATTCAAGAACAAATTTCACAAAACTCACTCACATTATGATCCCTCTCGGTTCTACTCTTGTGCATTCTACGAATTCCACAAAGAGGTTTTGCTGAAACATCATCTCTGCCCATCATACTTGGTAAATCTTAAAAATCTGGCCACCAAAGGAATCAACTTTTCCTCTCTGTTCGACGCTCTGAAGTGGACCCCATTGGTTCACATCCAGAAACTTGTTTACCCGGGGCTGGTCTGGGAATTCTATGCGAACATGCGTCTGATAGATGGCTCAATTCATTCCTATGTCAAGCATGTTTACATAACTCTCAATCCTCAAACCATAAGCGCTACTCTTGGATAAGAGGATGAAGGACCAAAAGTTTACATGATTGATAAGTGGGATGATTAGGTTGGAGTCACACAGCAAACTGTATTGCAACACATATGTGCAAATCTTTCTGGATTAGATGGATTAATTCCAACCCATCGAGCACTCGGTCCTGAGAACTCACTATTGCACCGAATCATCACTCACATCCTCACTCCACAAAGTGGTTCTCACCACAGAGTAACAGTTTCTGACTCCATTATTCTCTTTGTCCTTGTTACTTCTTCCCCAATTTCATTTGCTTATATTATGATACGTCATATGTGGGAAGCAGTTAAAAGTACTAAAAAGGCCAATCTCCCATATGGAATGTTTCTCACTAGTATCTTTGAGTATTTTAAAGTTGATTTAACTAATGAGGCTATTGAGAACAAGGTTTCACAGATCAAAGGAGGAAGAGTTTCTGGTAAGAAAAGCAAGCGCTCAATGCCTTTTGAGCCTTCACTCAACGACCTTGAAAGTCGCCCAGCCAAGCCATCTAAGGTGACTAAATCCATCAAGGAAGTCCTCAATGAATTCATCAATATGTCCACGTTGATGTATCAATCACACAAGGCTGCCCGAAAGTTAGCATATGAAAATGAAAAAGCTTGGGAGAAATGTCAAGAAAGGGTGAGTTTGATGATTCAAAGCTTGGAAGAGGAGATGGGGACAGAGGACAAGGAAGACGACTCTGGCTCAGAGTACAATCTTTCAGATGATTGATGACTGTTCTTCCTATCTTTGTTTGATATTTGGCATATTAGGCTCAATCTAAATACTCTGTTAGTTTATTTTAGTACTCTAAGACATATGATACTATGAGATGCTCTTGACTGTTTGGATATATATTTTGCATATTCTGTTCTATATGACATTTTTGTGCAGGTACCTCTTGATGCCAAAAGGGGGAGGAAAAAGCTAAAAAAAAAATTGAAATTGAAACAGGGGCAGAAATCTCTTGTGATTCATGATCTCCCTTGTACATACGTATTATGGTGTGATTGCTTGATACATTGTATTGATGCTTTTTGTTGTTGATGATTCATGCTATGATTTTGATTGATTGAAATTTTTTTGTTGAATTTGGATTTAGTTGTGTCTTGATAAAATCCTTTAAGCTTTGATACATTGACATATTCCCTATGCTCTGATAGTTGAATCAATGTTGGATATATCTGTTGTGTGTTATGATATGATCATGTTTGATTAAAATATTTTTCTTGCTATAAACTGATAATTAATTTGCTCTAAAATAGTGGCTGGAAAATGTTGTTTTAATCAAATGTTTTTGGCAAGCAGATTTTTGGGATTATCAAGTGTTTTTCTATGTACTCTGTACTCGATTTTTTTATTTGATTGAGCAGAAAATCAATTTATTGATAACAAAAGAGTTTTGATTATCATCCAACTCTGCTCATAAATCAAGCATTTAGCATCATGTAATAAATATGCTAAATAACATTGTTACTTAAAGCTAGATTAAAATGTTACAGGTTAGTGCTTTCCTTGGTAAAAATGGCATATATTAAGGGGGAGCCATGTGACAACTTGAAAGGGGGAGAAATTCAAATTCAAAGGGAGTATTCTTTACTCAATCTTTAAATTTCTTTCTATTTCAATTTTAATAATGTTTGTCATCAAGGGGGAGATTGATGAGTTTGGAAAACTCCAATTTAATTTTGATGATGAACAAACATTATTGAAATATTTAATCACAATATTATTAATTTGATTTTCATTTAACATATGTTAATTAATAATTTTGTGATGCAGATTTTTATTGGGCCGAAAATAAAATTCTGATGCAAGCCCAATTATACTCAGCCTTGATTTAATGCAAGAATACATGATGAGTATGGCTGAATTGATTTTGGGCCGAAACAAAAGAAAATTGACAAGCCCAAGTGTTTTACTATTAGCTTAGCTTTGAATGTCCAAATTAATGTGGCTGAAGCTAGTTGTTATAATGGGCCAAATTGATTTTATTATTGTTACAAGCCCAAGATCTATGATAAGTGATCCAATGCTTGATCCAAAATCCATCAGGAAAGCAAATGTTATCATTTGCCCTATGCTTTCCAACGGATTCCAACTTTCATTAAGGATGGATTTCAAATTTCAATTTGGTAGCATTGGAAACATAAATGAGAGAGAGAAAATGAGTGACATGATTGATGTGTTTAAGCTACACGCCACTCTAAAGGGAAGTAAAAGCATCTTTTGAATTAAATTGATTAACTCATTTAATTGCTTTCCTTCCAAGTTGTTTATTCTCTCTCATCTCTTTCCTTCTCTGTTTCAGTCATTACCCAGGAAACCATGAAAGCAAAAATTAGCTACCAAAGTGAAGGAAGAACATTCTACAAGACCATCTCAATGATGGCAAGAAAACATAACAAAATAAAAGTATGCTGTGGCTGAAATTTTCACCATAAATGGTAAGATTTGGTGAGGTAATCTCGAGCTCTTCATACTCAAAAAGAAAGAAGAAAATTCGGCCAGCAAGGAAGAGATTCTTGGAGGCATGGCTTGTCTTTGATTCTGCTCAACCACCACAGGAAGTAGCTAGAGTGGCAAAGTGATGGAAGAGACAGAGATTGGAGCAGATGAAGCCATCATCATCATGAAGCATCAAGGGCCAGAAATCCATCTTAGAGAGCAAGCGAAGGATGGAGCGCTCGGATTGATGAAGAGTGATGATCAAGGAAGGACTAGAGGTAATTGCATGTTGGGTTTTGCATGGTTATCTCTTCCCTCTCTGTGTGGCCAAACCGGATCTGTTTCTTGGAGAAGAAGAAGTTGGCTTGGTTTTTGGCTTCAAAAGTAGAGGCTTCCCTCTTCTATAAAAAGGGAGAACAGCCACTGTTTGGAGCAAGGAGAAAGTGTGAGAGTGCAAAGGCACAGGGTTCTCAGAGCTACCTGAGCTAACAGTTTTCTCTTCTCCTTCAATGTATTCTGTTTTGTAATTTTTCTGTTTAATTTTGTCATGTCTTAAGTCTCATGGAAAAGGGCAAACAGTGAGGTTTGTATGAAAAAGCCATAGAGTGGAAAAAGGCAGAGAGTGCAAAATTAAAAGAAAAAGCCATAGATGTCCTTAGAGTTCCTTTGTTCATCTATGTTGTGTTTCATGATTCTGTGGGAATCCCCTTGTAAGTTGGGTTAGCACTTTACAGATTGTAATCAGGAAGATTATAGTGAAATTCCATCATGTTTGTGATGGAGACTGGATGTAGGCTGCACTGCACTTAGCAGCTGAACCAGGATATATCTGGGTGTAATTTTCTCTCTTCTCTACTCCATTTCTGTTTCTACTGCACAGGAGCAAAAACCAAAAATATCTCGTGCCAAGTGATGAGACAAAAAGAAAAGTCTCGTGGCTAGGGATGAGACAAAAGAAAAAGTCTCGTGGCTAGTGACGAGATAAAAAGACAAGAAATTTCCAAAATTGGTTTCAAAGGTCAGCAAGTCTTATCAAGCGAAAAGGAGGCTAAGATTCAACCCCCCTTCTCTTAGCCACTGATAACCATCAAACTTAAAGATAAAATATAAGGGGTGGAAGAGAAAGGAAAATGAATAAATTAAAAGTGCCTAAACAAAAACATAAAAAACAAAGGTGTACCTTAAAATTTAAAAGTAACAAATTAGCTTGGTTGATATTCTAATAATTTGGTTGTCTTTCTTCCTCTTATTCTCTCCTTATGAATAGTTATGATCCAACAACTTAAGGTGGCATTGTATTACCTTTTCTTTTCTATAATTCGCATATAACCATGAATTTCTCTACTAACATCGTAATTTTATCTATTGGATCATCCATGAAATATTGAGCTAAGGTGAAGTCACTTATTCAAACATACTTCTTTTCCTCTCCTCTCATTTCATTGAAATCTAAATGTATATGTATACCAATGCCAATTCAAAATTCACACCTGTATGTTCACAACTTCATATGACTGTGGACAATCAACAATGATTCACATAGGCTCCAAGAACAGGCTAGCTTTAGGAAACAAGCCAGCTTCTTTGAGAGTCATTCTCATTTGGTCCACACCATAAGCTTTCCTTGGAAAATTTGAAATTAATCTATAATTCTCAATCCCTGGAATTCCTAATGAATTAATGCACGTGAAGATGGATTGGATTTTGTCAGTAGACAAAAAACTGTGTTCTCTTCTTTCTCCATTCGGAAACCTTATCAGTATCTGTTGCACAAAATTTGACAAACATTATGGGACATAAGAAAATTATAGAAGAAATTATTAAAAGATATCTGAATACCAAAATGTTTAAAAGACATTTATGATTTATGTGAAAGCATTATGACATTGTTTGATTTATGGGGTCGACTTCACCTAGTGGAACCAGACTTTGTTGTTGTATTATTAATTTCAATATTTACTATAAACTCTATGATTCTTTATATTGTGTTGGAATGATATATTTATTTACCTGTGTAGCCTCAGAGCCATAGCCATTTACCCTGCTTGCAATTCCTTTGGCTTGTTTTTGACCATTAGACTCGTAAACTTCATTCTTACTATCCTGTTTTCTAACATTCACAGAATTGTTACTCAACTTCCTAAAATTTCTGCCATTCTGAGCCTCCACTGGCTTCTGAATTCCCCCTCTTAAAGGAGAATTCTTGTGCTGCTTCTCTTTTTCCTATACAGGAAAAAAATCTTTGTTAACTAAGCATTCTTTGGAAAAATAAATAAAACTATTTGCATTCAAGGGTGACTTGGTGTACAATGCAGAATGAGTACACAATATTTATCAAATTGAAAAGTTGAAATGAGTTATGAACCTTGTCTATATGCAAAGCTGCAAAATATGCGGCGTCTTGCTCTTCTCGAAGCCTGCGGTCAGCTAGGATCTTTGATTCGTGCTTAGCCTTTCCGCTTCCGAAAGCCAGCCCTTGTTCCTCCATTGTCCTTTGTAGAATCTCCACTAGCTCAGCTGCTGAAAGAGGCCCCTCAAGCTGGCCAAAAAGGGCATGTAAAATGCATAGTTCAGTGGCAAAAGATAAAGAAAAAAAATTGGTATGAGATACTAATAGTTCTAATAATGCTTTCAAATTTCAGGATACTATTTCTTTACCTAGCAAAAAACTTGGTCATGGCATCCTAAATTAATTATTAACATGTTTTTGGTCTAGACCAGTAGTGTTTATAGAGTTTATTAAATTCAACTAATTCGATTTTAGCCAGGTCGAGTTACAATAGGGGAGAAAATTTGAGTACTAAATTTAGGATCTTACTTAAGTGAAATAAGTGTGAATCGTTTGAACTAATTATGCATTGCTTTAGATTACAAATCAACCTAAACTATATACATGAAAGTAGCTAATTCAGCTAATTCCTGAGAAAACACCAAGCACATTTGTGGCATTAAGCATCATCCATAAACAAAAACAAAATGAAACAAAAAGGTATAAATGCTAGAATGTGTGCTCAACCTGCTGCAGCACTGTCATGCTATCACCGGGAGCTGGAGCGATGACAGCACAACATGGAAACGTAGAAGGGCGCAGCATGGAAACCATTTGCATACCCTCTCCTCTATCAGCAAGTGCTCCCCAACAAACAAAATTCATATCAAGGAACTGCATCACAAGCTCAGAACAGAGTGTTCCCTTGCAGAACACGTTTGCAAAATTGTGGTCCGGTGAGTGAAGGTACATAAACATAAACCTATGATCCTGCTCAGCCAACTTCACAGCTTTCCTGAATCGGCACGCATAAAAGAAAGGATGGTTGTTTCCATATTGCTGCTCAAAACTTTCAAGAAAAGCCCACTCTTCTGGAACTGCTATGTGTTCTTGTGGCAACAATGGAGGGCCATGAGGCTGCACTTGCCCTTGCCCAACATTTGCCTCATGATTATGATTATGATTATGGTTTCTTCTTCTTCCTATTCCTACAAGTCCCATGCCATCCCCCAATGCCCTTGAGATTTCCCCCATTATGCTTCTAGGGAGGCTCGCCACGCGTCGAACGATCCTGTGATCCCTTGTCGCCGGCGATGACATTTTGTTGTTTTGTTATTTAAAATTAGTCCTGGAAACCTAATCTTGTATCAACTATTCAATTTCATGTGAATTTGTGAAGACATTCCTTGTTTTGTTCTAATAGAAGAGACACTAGAAGATTGACGAAGACTGTTTTAGATGCCGTTTTCTTTATTTACTTTCTTAAAACACTGTTGAGGAAGCTTAGTGCGCAAAGAAGATTCTTTGCTTAAGGCCAAAGCTGCAGTTCATTTTCGAAGTACTTACATTCAAAATAAGTGCCATTTGTCTGTGAAACCGTTAATGTGTGTACTCATGCAGATGGAGAATATGGTTCGTGAATATTGAATATAGCATCAAATTTATTCCAATGTAAAAAGGTGATTCCCACATTGTCAAAAGATCAATTGTTTTCTTGGATTATTTTCTATTCTTGACCATTTGCTCTAAAGACAAAATACTCTTCTACAATTTAAAATTTTATCGTTCTCAAACAATCCAAATAATTGGCCTAAGCAATTCCGTAAATGATGAATTACTGATGTGTGAGGGGCCCCTCAATCGAGTAATAGAGACCACATAGTCTATTAAGGGAGTCACATAGACCAATTACATGGATAGTTAAAAATTAATATGAAATTTTAAATTGTGAAAGAGACTTTGTCTTTCAGACAAATAATAAGAGATTATTTAAATTAATTATTCTTATTTATAATAATAACTTTTACAATTAGTGGTAAAAGTAAGGTACAATTTATATGTGGCACTATTCAATGTTATTTAAAGTTTTTTCATGAATTAATAATTATTACCAAAGATCAGATTTTCAAGAATAATGTAAAATAAAAATATTATTTATACATTAACATCAGTTATCAAAATTATTCATTAGATATATATATAATTTAACTCATTTTTAATGTGTATTTTATATTTTAATATATATTTTATTCTAATAATTAATTTTAGTGTACACCTAACATGGTTGAATATATAATTCGAAATTGAAATGGAAGTTTTTTTAAGGTTCTCAAGGAAGCTTCTTTTCTTGCTCCATGATATGTACCGATCATAGCTTTCGTGTGAATAAAGATTGTTACAACTTATACATCACTCACACTTCTTTAGATTAGCATGTTCTAAAATCAGAGTGGTGATTTGTACAGAAATTTGATGGGGTCCTATATATGGAACTAGATACTGAAAACTTGAAAAGTGAACAATAGATAGATATATGAAGTGATGCGTGAGAAAAGGTCTTGAGTAGCATTATTGCTTTTTATAATGGCCATTGAATTTTAATTTTTTTTTTCAAAAACTATTATTGATAGTAATAGTTGAGTGCACAAGAAGAAATTAAAGATCGTATACTACAATTATTTTGATATATGTAAACGTAATCATTAATTAATGTGAAGTTCTATGAAAATGATCTATAGCATGCATTAGCATACAAACTTTCAACTTTTAGTGCTATTTTGGTAAAATATTTTAATAAAAAAATGTAACTACGAGAAAATAGTATTTGAGAGTGACATTATCATTTTTTTTAATTATTCACTAATATAAGAATAATTAAATAGCACAAAAATATTTCCTACTAATATTTTATAAATTAGTAAATAATTACTTACCCTTATAGTCAAAGCATGTGGATTATCCATAGAATTCTTGTTTCAGCTTCATATTAAGTCATTTAATAAGACAATAATTGAAAGTCAACTTTCTCCTTTCATCATAATTAAGTTAAAAACTCTTTTCTATTATAGAGTGATCACTAATTATTTTTCAGCTAATCGGTCAATGTTTTTAAAATTATCTTTCTACTCATTTATCATCTTTTTAAGTTTTAAATTCTAAATTTTAATCTTAAACTTTTAAAAACTGAGATTAAAAAAGTAATTTTAAAATTAAAAAATAATTAATATTAACCAATTAAAAATTAGTTTCTATATTTATTTTTTTATTATTTTAAAAATATTTAAATACTAATCATAGACATTATTATATGCTTAGACACCTATATATATAGACCTTTATCTCTCTTTGGTTAAACTTTTTTTCTTAACAAATTAAAGTTAGAAACTTTAACTAAAAAATTAAAAAATAAATTAAAAAATTTTAAATAATGACAAGCTTGAGTGTCCATATCATAATACTTTTTACTTTGCTACCCCTCAAATCATTGCCATATATATTTTCCCTAGGCATCATTACTTGTGGCTCTAAATTGTCAATTGTGTTGGCAAAAGGTCTCTTTCTAGTGGTGTTGGCTCTTTAATATATAGTTTCAAGATGGTCCAAAAAAGCTTATATGTGAATATTACAAGTTGGGTTGGTAGGTATTCCCTCTAGATATTGCCTTTTGTAATTGCTTGTTATCCACAAGAAAAATGTTTCTTCAATATCCATTTTATTTTTTCATATATATATATTGAGTAATGATAAGTTTTCTAATATCATGTCTAACATTCACCTGTATTAATTCCTAAAATAAAGTGCAAATTTTAAATGCATTTAATAATTGGAAATATAAATATATGAAATAAAATTTCCCTCGTTTAAAAAAATTAAGATGATGCATGTTTTGAAAAAATAGTTAGAGAAAAAAAATTTTCAATTTTCATATATTTTATCACCTTTCATTTTTTTTTTAATATAATTTTCACTTCAACTCCATCTGAAAAAATATATAGTCTTAACTTGTACGTTTGAATTTTTATTTTTTATCTTTATAAATTTTAATTTGTCCTCAGAACTAAAAGAGTAAAAATTATATGGCAAGACACACAACATGGTCACATGGCATCCAACATGTATTGAATCTAGACCTGATGACTCATCATCATCTTCAACCCACTAAAGGGCTTAGTGCCTTATACATTACATCTATTATTTCTTCTATTGATTATATTCTGCAGAGACACACTTCTCCTGTGTAACCTATTCCCATTCCCTTTCCTATAATATATGTGCCGCATGCTTCAACATATTTTTGGTAGTTAATTAATGCCCATACATCATCAACCATACAAGAAGACAAATTCACTTTAGAACTAATGAATAGTGGAAATTGAAAGACAAATTCTCCTCAAACCATATATACTCTATTTCTTATATCTAAAGAACATGCATGTATCGAATAAAAGTTTATTACTATGGTACTCAACGATAAAAACTTAAATATATTTAATAATATAGAGATGTTAGCTATGAACAGTGTTACGAATACAAAATACGACACCACGTGAAATATACAAACATATTAAATCTAAGTTTTTGTTCAACAAGAATATACGATATATATTACAAAGAAATTTTCAAATAAATTCAGTTATATTTTGATATTTTATATATTAATATTAAAATATAAACTAATTTTATAAATGTTTTTAACATCTTTTTTAATTATATAAAATACTTTAGATGACTACTTTTGTATAATAATTGATAATAAATATTATTTTTAAACTCGTTTTAAATATATCGGTCAAGAATAACTTTTGGACACACCAAACTGTAATTATATTTGGATTTGTCTTGATAAACACTTTGGAAAAGTTTAGGGTGCAACAATTTTATTAAATTCTGGTTAGCATGTAATCAGCAAAAGAAAAATGAGTAAATTTACATTATTGGATGAAATCTCACACCATTAAAATCATCATTGATATCTATTTGATAGTTATAAATCACAAAAATTACTGACTCCTAACACTTCTCAAATTACTTTTTATCTTTTATTAACATTGGATTGCACACAAAAAATACATATATAAAATGAGTATCACCTTTAAAATATATTCAATACGTGAATACAACAATTATATTCAACGATATATTCAACTAATGAATAGGATTTAAGTTTTTTTCATGGTTATTATTATGAGAGTTTTTTCTTTTATAAACAATTTATAAAGATTTTACTAATTGTTTATTAAACCTAAAGACATGTCAATTTGTTGCAAAATAAATTTCTTCTAAAGTTAGTCTTTAATTTTCATATAAATAATTAAATTTGAAGTTTTACAAAATAATTATCCAATGGAAAAGAATATAGAACCAAAAGGTTAACTAAACAAAACCATATTAATTTATATTAATAATTAATTAACTAAACCTAATTAAAACCTATAAAAACCTTCATTTTCTCTCTCACATTAATCTACCCACCTCTAACAATCAATCTCTCTTTCACCGGCAGCCCTCTCCGTCTCCCCACCGCAACCCACTCTTCCGATCGCTTCCGCTTCTAGTCGGAACTGTCTTTACCATATCAGAAGCTTGTGAACCTTATGTTCGGACTCGGGTTCGAGTCTCGGAGTTTCGCGCGTCAGCGCACGTGACTTCCCCCTCGGAGCCGGCGTCAAAAGCGACAGGAACAGGCGCGTCGAGACCGAGTAGCTCCGGCATAAACCTGAGGCCGATTGTGCTATCTAAGGAGGCGACGGAGGCCATCAATGATGAGCCGATTTGTCCGAGGCCATTCAGTTTTGACTTTGACCATCCAACATGCACTGAAGAGGATGTCAAGGAGCTCATATGGAGGGAATCTGTCAAGTTCAATCCAGATCCACCTTCTCACTAATTGATTTTTGTTACCACATAAATACCATCATCATCCTATGTAGATGATTTGCTAGGGACAACAAACTTCTCTTCCTTTGTAATCTTAGACTTAAATGTCACCAACCAGGTTATAAACAAAATTTCTCGTGGATGTTACAAGCATTTAAACAAAAATATAAAAAAAACATTCATTTAATATGAAAAAAAAAACATCCTAATACTTAACAAAAGAAATATCTAATTATATTTTAGCAAAAATAATTAAATATCTATAAAATTTAAAAAAAATATGAAATTTTTAAAGAAATAGAGGCATTCACATTTGCAATACAAAAAAATTCAAAAAATATATAAAAGAACATCCATTTAGTATGAAAAAGAAACATTCTGATACTTAGCAGAAGAAACATCCATATATATTAATTCGTAGAAATTTTGAATTCACCAAAAATATTTTGGCCGGTTTTTGGCTAATACCCTTTTGGTTCCCTAGCATTGCTCTTATCCAATAATTTGAAATAGACCATCGTAATAAATATTGACATACACATAAAATAAATTCAAAATAGATAGTCAGATTTTAAATTTTAAAATAAAACTTTTAGGTGTATATATATATATATCATGCATATGATGTGGAAGTGAATTGCATGCTCCTTTGGTTGTTTCCTACCTTGTGAATTTCAAATTGCTCATCAGAGAGATGCTGATTCTTCTTCTTTTCAAAAGCATGCTCAGCACAGTGGCAGCCTTTAAGCAATTAAAATCCATTTAGAACTGATTCTACATTAGCCTAATGCCATAAAAATCACACCTTTTGTGTTCTGGAAATATACAATTGCAAGTAATTGATTCTTCAATCTTATATATATATTAGAATAGAATTTCACTGTCAATGCCTTATGGGGGAATCTGTTTTTTTAATTTTTAACAGCCACCCACTTTTCGAAAGAGCATGCATGGAAATTGAGTCACCGAAGAAATTAAATAGAAGACTTAAGATATAAAAATCTGCTTCGATTATAGGTTACACTGAGAGTGAGTGGCTCACTGTCATAACCAATATTCATGCTGATGACTTATACAGCTTCTCTATATACCAATATTTTCTCTGCACAAGTTTGGTGAGACAGAATGAGTGGGAATTCCTGAAAAGAAGAGAAGAAATAAAAACGAAAAAAAATTGGTTGGTCTAGTTAATAAATTATAGGGTTAATCCATTGTGTGCCCTTAAGATTACAAAATAAAAAAAAAATTCATTAAAAATATAAAAAATTCAAATTTTTAATGGATTTATTTTGTATTCATTAAATAAAAATATTTAAAATTTTTTACTAGTAATAAGTCTATCATGTACCCTAAAAAGCAGAATAGCAGATATTAGCTTAAACTCTAAATTATATAATAAAGAACAATTTTGATCACATAATTCGAATTCATTTTCGCAATTGTTATAATTTGAATATTTTGCTGTGAACGATTAAGTATTCAAAAAGTTTTTGAATATATCCCAACTCTAATTCTAGTAAGATAATCGGTGTCAAGTCTATGTAAAATTTATCTTGTGGAAGATAATAATAATAATAATAATAATAATAATAATATATACTATGAGTGGGAAGCATAAGCATTACTTCAAGGACACCCCATGGAAAAAGATAAGTTGTGGCATGGGCCCATGCTTTTTGTGCTTCACCACACAAAATTACACACACAACTTGCTTTAGTGCCCAACTCATAGCCCAAGAGAATTTTGACTAGCTAGATTTCTATGCTCTAGATAGGAATATCTTCCTAATTCCATTTGCATATATAGATTAATTATATGCTACACGCATGCATTAATTTCATGGTGATTATTTAATAGCTGAAGATGTTAAATGGTAACATGCTGCCCTCTTAGTCTTAGGTTATGTAATTGATTCTTATCCCCCTTTTTCCCACTCTTTATGGCTATGCTGCTTTTATCATAAAAGCTTATTGTATGTTCTAGGCTTCGTTCCAGCTAGTTTAAGTTTATTATTATTATTTTTTAATTATATAAATTATTTCCAATTATCACTAAATTAACATGTACACACACTCAAGAGCATGCCCAAGTTCTTTTATTGTTATAAATTATTTTAATTTGATAAAATAAAATAAAAATATGTGTGATTGAAATATTAGCCTAAAACATTTTATATTACTAACTAATGATTTTACTTTTCGTTTTGCAAAAAAAAAAAAACAAAAAAAAAACACACATATATAAAATTTACGTGTGAAATGTATTTTTTGTCTTTTTTAAATTTGTTATAAATTTTAAAAATATGTTTAAATTTTATTTTGTATTAAAAATTTTTTATTTATATCAAATATATTTTTGATAGTTAAATTTTTAAGAAATTTAAGTCCAACCTAATAATAATATTTGACATTTATAAGTTAGTGATGAAATTCTATAGCTAATTTATTTATTTTAAAAATTATTTTTGTAAAATTGATGCTCAATTAGTCTTAAATTATTTAAAAAAACTAATTTTTGAGAATACATTTAATATAAATCGAAAATTTTTAAAATAAAATAAAATTTAAAAATATTTTAAAAACTTTTAATAAATTAAAAAAAATACTTTACCGTAAAACTTATTATTACTAAGTTATTAACAATATTTGTTCCTTAAATTTGAGCAGTTACAAACTTACAATACAGAGTGTAGTACAGAAGGTTGTTTTCAAGTGGCAACTAACGCCACGACACAATAACAGAGTCTCTGAATCTGATCAATTGTCATTTGTGATTTGTCGGTACACATAGAAGAGTAGAAGACCATTGATATCTTTTGACCTTAACGGTGTTCCTTACGCACGTCAAACTACTAGTACTTTCTCCTCCTAAAATGAAAACTATGTAAACAGTTGCTACAAACTCACATTTTAAACTTGTTTGAAATTGCTGTCATAATAATATTAATGATTTTCCAATAACAATTAACTTGGTAGAAAAACACAATGTTAAAGTGTTGATAATTTGTTAGGTCATATTTAAATGTTAAAATGTATTTGATTTTTTTTCTTTTTGTTTTTCACTATATTTTTCAGCAACAGAACAATAAATATTTAGCTATGTAAATCTAAGCTCTATTTAATAATTTATTGTTGTTAATGGATTGTTATATGTATAAGACGGATTTTGAACCGCCATTACTTGTGTAAGTACATGAATGAAATAACAATTCAGCCAAAGCAATTTGGTTTAAAATATATCCAATATATATCTAGAAAAAATTGAATAATTTTTATCTTAGAATTTTAACAAGAAATGTGCTTCATTTAGAGTTTTAGACGCTTTAAAGGGGGACCACGTTAAAACATGCACCCTTTGAAGGAAGTATTACAAAAATAAAAAAAAAATAAAAGTAGAATAGTATTATATATAGGTGGTGATGTTAATGGCCATGCATATTAATTATGTCCTAAATCACCAAAATATTACATTGAATTAAAGTTACAGTTGCAACAGAAGACGGGACAAATTTATGAAGCCTTTTGATAAGATATAATTGTTGATAAACCTGATTATCCAATTTGAACGAGTCAAAAAAGGGAGTGGCGAGTTAGGACTAATGAGAATTTATGAATGTTGTTACCTTCCCCTTGGCTTTCATGATGACATGCTGATATTGGATATATAATAATTAGGCATGGCCCATAAAAGTTGTTTTTGGTGTCTGCCCTGTGCAATGTTACAGTGGAGGTAGCTCTATAATCATAATGTCAATTTCTTTTCAGTTTTTCCCCCCTTTGGCCCTTATCAGTTGCAATTAATAATAGGAGCAGAGAGGAAAGTAATGGCAGATATATATGCATATATCACCACTTCACCAGGGAAGAAGAGATGCCATGTTAACAATATTCCGTGGGGTTGAAACTGGAGCACCATGGTACCACAAAAATCATAACTCTGAATTGACATTTTACAACTATGTAAATTACACTCAGGTTATAGAGGTGGGTGTGATGCTCTCTCTTTTTTTAAGGTATGTTTTGTAAGCAAAATATCAAGCATATTATAGCCTATATTTTTCATATTAATAATCAACTTGAGACTAATTAACAATAAGTATTAAATACTTTGTTTTTTTTTTTTTTTAAATTAGAACTCTAATTTTAAATTTTGAAAATAAAAAGAATTCTGTTAAGAAAAGAAACTCTTATCTTCTTAAGACTTTAGTTGGATCATCAAACTATATTAATCAGACACTAGTGTTTATAAATTAAAATTGTTGGCCCTTTCAACTTTTTTTTACCATACTATCTATTATTTAAGGGTTATGCTAAGTATACACCAAAATTAGTCATCAAAGTCAACCACCAGTATAAAATACATGTTGGAATACAAATATACATTGAAAATAAATTAAATCACACATGTATTTATACACAAATACATTGATGGCTGATTTTAGTAGCTGATTTTGGTGTATAAATAGCATTTTTTATTATTCAATTGAGATCAAATAATAAAGAAGCTGAAAAAAAAGTATATTGAATAATGCCTAATATTAGAAAAGGAGGTGTAATTTGAGCGATAAACAACTTATAAAGAAAATCAAGGTGAAAGTTGAATTGAAGTGTGATGCAAATGAGTGAAGGGTGTGAGAAATTCTGAGTTGAAGTGGTTTAAATAGGAAAGTTAGTTTTATTGTGTTATTTTAATGATAATTAGACTTTTACCTTTTTACTTTATCACTTTTTTTTATTGTAGAGGTGCTTAATCCGGTTTAATAAAACAAGTTAACCAAATCGAAGGAAATAGTCGTTGGCTTCTTTGTTTGATTTAATAATCTTCATAACATTCTGCAATGGATTTATTAGGATAAGATCTGCTGAAGTATCATTAAACTAACGTGGCTTGCTGACTATTAAATTAATGTGTGTGTATATATTCAAATAGAAATAAATTTGTCGTGTTATTTATTTCTCCAATTGCTCCGTTTAAAGGCTTTGTTTGGATATAGGAAAGAAAATAGAAAGAAAAATAAAATTATTTGTATATTGTTTGGATTAAGAGAAAATGGATGGAAAGAAAATAGAGAGAAATTTTTTCTTTGTTTGAATTGAAAGAAGAGTGAGAAGAAAGAAAATCATAATAGTATAAAATTACATTAATACCCTTATCTATATTATATATAAATTATAATTTATTAATGATAAGGAATAAATATGTAATTTCATTCATATTACTATATTTTTTTCATTTTCTTCTCATTTGTGAGGCGAAAATAATTTAGTGAGTCCCACATTTTTTTTTTCTCTCTATTTTCTCTTCTCATCTAAACAACAAAAAATTTATTTTTCCATTCATTTTCTCTCCTTCTATTTTCTTTTTCTTCAAATTCCCTCATTCCAAACAATGTGTAAAGGTGAGCAATTCTAGTTTAATGACTGAAATGACATTTCATCTTTTGTCTTCATAATTTCAAACAATGAAATCACTGTATCATATCATCAATTCCAAAATAATGGCTTTCATTTATTTTTGTTTTCCATTTGGTGCATAACTTACATAGAGAACTAATTACATGCACCAAAATTGGTAGGGAATTGTACCACAAAACCTTTTATTTCCAGGGAGTAACAGAGATTACAACAGAGCAAGCAGTAAAACAAGTAGAAATTTAGAATCCACAATGCAAAACATGCCTCTTGGTCATTTATTTTGTCCTCTTCAACTATTCCACTCCTGAGAAATCCAACACTTGTCTTCTTATTTTTGTCAAATGTTTAAATTGACAGTAACTAACTCTTTTTTTTACGCTAAAAGTATTAGTCTCTAACATTTTCTTATATAATTATATTTATCTGTTTATGTCTTTATTTATGTATTTATGGTTGGATTTTGTATTGATTACCAAACACCAGCTATTAGCGTTTGAGAAGTGAAATCAATTGAATTAAAGTGAAAAAGGAAAAACTTGGAAAATGCAGCCCCACCAATGGGGTGTCTCGGTCTATTATATGCGCTGGTGCCTAGTGTTTTCATGGTGTGGCACTGCCATCATCAAAATTATAAAACCTCATATTTACACACTCTCTCTCTAGTCAGGAGTCAGGACCAGTTGTTTTATAATTTGATAAAAACGTGAATTCAGCCAACAAAGTTTGTGTTTGTGTGTTTTGTTCTCTCTCTCTCTCTCTCTTTCCTTCTCTTTTGTATGGACATGAAAGGATATTCAGTTTCCTCGACAACAAATCATAGGAATAAGCCATTTTTTGCAGCTTCCATTCACACAACAAAACAACAACTAACAAGACCCCAAAAGATTCATTCTTTCAAATTGGCTTCTTTTTCTTATTATTATTCTATACCTATGCTATTACCGTCCCTTGTTCTGTTGCTTCTTCTTGTTCCTTCAGTACACTCTAATTCAACTTACCACATTGCCACCAACAACTCTTTTACGCCATTCTTGCGTTTAAAGAGAATAAGACAGCATTTGAGCAAGATCAACAAACCTCCTCTCAAGACAATTCAGGCATTCCCTCTTTTTATTATTCTCATGAATTTTAGTGATCTGAGTTTTATGTTTATTGTTTTGTTTTTCTTTTTTCTGGCTGCAGAGTCCAGATGGAGACTTGATAGATTGTGTCTTATCTCATCAGCAACCAGCTTTTGACCATCCTAACCTTAAAGGACAAAAACCATTGGTAATAAATTTCATCCAAACTCATTTGATTTCATTTTAACAGAAAAGAAAAAAAAGGAATATTCCAAATGAGAGTGAGAGAGTTTAAGAGGTTTAAGGTTTAACAGGAGCCACCAGAGAGGCCAAAGGGATATGAAGAAAACAATGATAATGTAACTGAGAGCTTCTTCCACCAGCTTTGGACTCATTCCGGTGAATCATGTCCTCAAGGAACCATTCCGATCCGAAGAACAACTGAACAGGACATTCTCCGGTCCAGTTCTATCCGGCGATTCGGAAGAAAGCCGAGAGGCGTACGCCGAGACTCAACCGCCTCCGGCCATGAGGTTACTTTTACATTTCAACTCATTTGCTTTCATCCTACTTTTCTCTCTTTTGAGTTCAATAATTCAAATGATTGTGAAATGCTGCAGCATGCAGTTGTGTTTGTGAATGGAGAACAATACTATGGAGCAAAAGCAAGCATAAATGTGTGGGCCCCAATAGTAACTGATCAATATGAATTCAGCTTATCACAAATATGGGTTATTGGTGGATCCTTTGATAATAATCTCAATACCATTGAAGCTGGATGGCAGGTATGTCTAATTCTTCATCATATTTTTAATTCCATTCAATCATCACCCATATCAATATGCCTAATAACCTTCTATTCTTTCAGGTCAGTCCTGAGCTATATGGAGATAATTACCCTAGGTTCTTCACTTATTGGACAGTAAGTATTGCAATTAATTTTTTTTTAATTTTCAATAAATTCTCAATTTCGTCCCTAACTTAGAATAAAATAAAAAACCAACAGAAAATATAAAATCCATATGATTTGTTTTTTTTTTTCTTATTTCCAAAATTGTTTGGACAAAAAAAAAATAGAAAACAAAAGATAAAAATAAAAAACAAAAATTTGTTGTTTTTACTGTTTTCTCTTTTTTTTTTTTTTTTTTTTTTTTTTACAAAATTTAAAAAAACAAAAGATATCGAAAATAAAAACACAAACTAAATGAACCTTATAGTTCCTTTTTGGGATAGTAAATATGTTAGTGCCTTGTTATGTATGAATCTTATAGAAAAAAAAAAAAAAAAACAAAAGACTAATTTGTTATTCTTTTTAGAACATCCAAGGATGAGTATGTTCTCAATGCTTTTAGTTGTATACTAGATAAACTGATAAAGGGTCTATTTTATTTTTCCTTTTTGTTTTCTTTTATTATTTTTGCAGGCTCATATTTACTTTGCCACCTAACTGATTTGTTCTACTTAACAGACAGATGCATATCAAACAACAGGATGCTACAACTTACTATGTTCAGGATTTGTCCAAACTAACAACAGAATAGCAATAGGGGCTGCAATCAACCCAAGATCAGCTTACAATGGAAGACAATTTGACATTGGAATAATGGTTTGGAAGGTGAACATTAATAACACTTTCCTTTTCTTTCATTTAATTCAATAATTCAGCACCAATTAAAGAGAAAAATAAGGTCCATTTCATTAAACACACATAAAAGGTGATTTGTTAATTGTTTCTAATATATTTCACAAATTCTAGCATTCTTTGACAAAAAAAGTTAGACATGCATAATCCAATGAAGGCACATAAAAATTTGTATCTATGTAAAGCAATAATTGGGTTTGCATTCTTTTCTTTTTTCTTTCTTTTGAATTTGTATTCATTTTACTGTTATTGAAATGGAAGATTCCCTTGCTTTCCTTGTACTAGTTAGTGTCATTCATAATGGGGTCCTGTTCACAACTCTATACAGGGTCCTTTCCCTTATACCTTTATTAAAGCAACACTTCACAGCTCAACCTTTGCCTTTTTTTCTCGACCCTAAAAGAATTTAAAGCAAAACTTTCCTTCCTGCTTTCTTTTTCTCATTTATGCTTTCTTCCATTGCTATTATTAGTAGTGTTGAACAGCCAATTCTTTGTAATATCATCTAAATTAATAAGTCTTGTGTTTGTAATTATTATGCCTACAAAATAGTGAATGTTACACTCAAATTTTATAATAATAAGTCGTATATATTTTGTCTATTACTTGTTATCCGTTACTATTACTATGTTTCTATTTAATAATTGTTTTAAGATAAAAATACATAAATATGGTGGAATTGCATATTTTTGAGATGAAGACAAATACTTGAACATGAAAATTGAAAATTATCAATAAAGTTTAACCGAATTTTTCATTTATCCAAAATTTAGGAGTTGCATAGATAAAATCATTATACAAATTGTATTGAGACTCTTACCAAACAACAATTTTGAAAATGTATCAAAAAAATGATAGTGACAGATAAAAAAGACAAATGAATAATATGAATATCTGATTGCTGTTAATTAGTAAATTTTAGTAGAGAAATATTAGAGAATTAATATTTTTTATTTATATTAGTCAATACTTTAAGTTAACAGTTTATTTTTATACTATTAAAATTTAAAATTTAGTATTTAAGATTTATAATTAATCAAGTGCTAGTAAAAAATAATAAATTTTGCTACTCATGATACACTGCTCATTTTAATAATTAATATATACTATGATGAAATTCTAAGGATATTCTTAATTAATAATATGAAGAAAATTTGTATGTGGTGTGTAGGACCCCAAGCATGGACATTGGTGGTTGGAATTTGGGTCAGGGCTACTAGTGGGATACTGGCCAGCATTCTTGTTTAGTCACTTGAGAAGCCATGCAAACATGGTTCAATTTGGTGGAGAGATAGTGAACTCAAGATCAAGGGGTTACCACACAGGCACACAAATGGGGAGTGGCCATTTTGCTGAGGAAGGTTTTAGAAAAGCAGCATATTTTAGGAACCTACAAGTTGTTGATTGGGACAACAACTTGCTCCCTCTTTCTAATATTCACCAACTTGCTGATCATTCCAATTGCTATGACATTAGGGAAGGGACAAATCATGTTTGGGGAACTTACTTTTATTATGGAGGTCCTGGAAGGAATGTTAGATGCCCTTGAAATAAACAAGCTCTTTAAGTATAGGTTTCTCTATTATAATTATAAATATATATTCTTTTTCTTTTTGTTCCATTTTGCCCTTTTGGGGGGGGGGGGGGGGTTTGGTTTCATTATAAGCTGATAAGTGATCACATATGGTTTGGCTATATTTGTTATTATTGCCATAGTTTTTTTTTTCTTTTTAACTAATAGGTTAGAGAATTTATTTTTGTTTTTTTTGTGCGTATGATGTAAATCTATGAAAAAAGGTATGTGATTGTTTGTCAATTTATAACAGTAAATTTGAGGAGTGTTATGTTTGTTTCTCTATTGAAATTAGTATTTAATTTTCACACATCAACCGTATAAAAATATTTTATGCAATTATCGTGTATTGACATATTTAATGGAAGTAACTAATTTTTAAATTTACTACTAATTTTTAAAAAAGCATATATAAACATATAAATTTAATTAAATAATTATATAAAATTTACTGTGAATTATTAAAATTAAACTCCTCGCATTATCAAAGAAATAAATCTTACATTTTTCTTTTGATGATGGAGTTGATTTAGGATCCGTTTGGGAAGCTTTAATATCTATTTTTTTAGACTTTTGACTTGTGAAAATTTCTAAGATGCACGGACATTGACACGGATACGGGACACGACACGACACGGGACACGTCGACACACGAATTTTAAAATCTTACATGACACGGGGACACTCATACATATAAAATATAAAGTATTTTTTAGATAAATCGTAATGATATTTTAATATTTTATTGATATTCAAATATAAATTAAAATTTTTAATTATTTTTAATGTCTTATTTTAATTATATCAAATTTTTAAAATATTTTTGTTTAATAAATAATAATATATATTATATCTAAATTTATTTTAAGAATATATGTTAAGAATAAGATTGGACACGCTGACACATGATGATATTTAGGTGTGTCCAGGCGTGTCTGGAGAAGAATTTTTTATTTTTTATTAAGACACGCGGACACGACAATTCAGCAAAGTATCCCTGCTTCATAGAAAAATTCACATTAATAGTGTTTGGAACAGTATATATATATATATATATATATATATATATATATATATATATATATATATATATATATATATTTTCATTTTTCCAAAAATTATTTATGAGTTTTTGAAGATTTATTTATTACACAATTTTAAAACAAGTATTTCTACGGTAACTTTTCAAATACAAAATAATTTATTTATAAGCTATTTTTAATATAAGTCCTTATATTTTAAACTCTTTTTCCAAAAGAACTTAATTAAGTGGTTTTTTTATTTATATAAATTAAATAATTATATTATTTATCGATTTTCATTATTTCCAGTGTTTTTACCGAAATTCATTTTTAATCATATCTCGTTGACCGTGTAAATGAATTAATTTTGCACGCATTTCGTTTACACGGTAAACGAAATATAGTACATTTCGTTTATAGTTTAAATGAAATATAGTGAATATCATGAGACATGTATATTTCGTTTACAGTACGTGCAAAATACACTGTAAATAAAATACGAGTACCTGTAATTGATGGTTTTCAGTGGCTAAGAGAAGGGAGTTGAATCTTAGCCCCTTTTTCACTTAATAACACTTGCTGGTCTTTGAAACAACTTCTGGAGACTTTTAGATTTCTGTCTCGTACCCAGCCACGAGACTTTTTCTTTTTATCTCGTCACCCGGCACGAGATATTTTTCAGTTTTATCTCCTGGGCAGCAGAAACAGAAATGGAGTAGAAGATAGAGAAAATTACACCAAGATATATCCTGGTTCAGTTGCTAAGTGCAATGCAGCCTACATCCAGTCTCCATCATAACAATGATGGAATTTTACTATAATCATTCTTGATTACAAACACCAATTCTCTCTAGGAACTACCCTTCCTATTCGGGACAAGTCCAGAATCTAAACCAAAATCCTGAACTTGACTTGGTCACTGCCAAGCTTTCCAACTGCTAAGTGCTGACCCAACTTGCAAGGGGATTCTCACAGAATCATGAAACACAACACAGATGTACAAAGGACCTCTAAGGACATCTATGGATTTTTCTTTTAATTTTGCACTCTCTGCCTTTTTCCGCTCTATGGCTTTTTCTTACAAACCTCACTGTTTGCCTTTTTCCATGAGACTCAAGACAGAAAAAATTAAACAGAAAAATACAAAATGAAAAACATTGAAGGAGAAGAACTTCTGTTAGCTTAGGTAGCTATGAGAACTCTGTGCCTTGCACTCTCACTCCTTACTTCAAGCCCTGGCTGTTCTCCCTTATATATAGGGGGAAGCCTCCACGGTTGAAACTAAATGAACCAAGCTAAACTTCTTCTTCTTCATTCAAAACCGGTTCGGCCAGAGAGAGAGGAGAGATAACCGAATGCTAAAACCCAACATGCAATTACCTCTGTGTCTTCTCTTTACACCAATCTTCATCAATCTGAGTCATCCAACTTGATTTACCCTCCAAGTAGGATTTCTAGCCCTTGATGCTTCTTGATGCATGACAGCTCCTCCTGCTCCACTTTTGCTTCCTCCTTCACGCAGCCACCCTAGCTACCTTCTGTGATGAGTGAACACAAAAGCAGAGACGAGCCATCCCTCTGAGTTCTTCCTCTGACCGAAATCTTCTTCTTCCATTTTTGATATGGAGAAGCTGAGATCTCTTCACCAAATCTTACCATATGTGACGAAAACCTCAGCCACAACATACTTTTTGTTTTCTTTTTCTTGCCATCATTACAATGGTCTTGTTGCTTGCATCTTCATCTCTACGGTAACTTGCCATAGCTTCCATGGTTTCTATTGTGATATGACCGAATAGAGAAGAGAGATGAGAGAGAAGAGAGAGTAGAAAGCAAAAGCAATTTAATGAATTTGAATAAATTAATTAAAAATGAGTTGCTTTTGCTTCCCTTTTGCTGAGCAGCGTGTAGCATTGATGATCACCATGAAATCAATTTCTCTCTCATGATTCCAATGCATTAATGATAATTGAATTAAATTTGGAATCCATCACATGAGAGAAAGAGATTCGTTGGAAGGATTCCTTGCTTTCTCTTCTTTTAATTTTCAGACCAACCTTAATAGTCTTGGGGCAAATCATTTTGGGCTAGATAAATTTGATTCAGGCTCAATTAACCACAAATTGCTTCAACCATAATACTTAAGCATTTTAAACAAGGTTGAATGTTTACATTCATATTGGGATTGAAATTTTTCTTTTCTTTTCGGCCCAAGTAACATAACCATAATTTCAGCCACCATAATCACAATAATTTAATACCAAGGCTGGATATATTTTTGATACAATTGGGCTTGTTATAATTTTCTTTCTTTTCGACCCAATTGAAACCTGCATAGCAAAATTATTTTAATCAACATATATGAATTGAAACTAAATTAATAATTTTGCAATTAATCACATTAATAATATTTGATCATCACTAATTTAAATTAGAGTTTTCCAAACTCATCCATCTCCCCCTTGATGACAAACATTATTAAAAATTGAAATGAAAAGAGATAAAAAAGTTAGAGTACCCCCTTTGTGAATACTTGGATTCCTTCCTTTCCAATTGTTACATGACTCCCCCTTAATGTATGCTATTTTACCAAGGGAAGTTTGATGACATGTCATCATGTCATATTTTTCTATACTTTTTCATACAAGAAATTGACAATTAGTGCTTAAATATTGCATTCTTTTGTGCTTAAATGGTATATTTCTTTGATCTTTTGATTTTATAAATTTTGTAGGAAATAAGAAGAAAAATAAGCAAAAGAGCACAAAATAAACTAAAAAGAAGAAAAGAAAAATTTTGGACACGTTTTGAAGATTGAGCACACTTTGGAACCTTAGGCCACGCTTTTAAAAGCATGGCCCATGACCATGAAGCCTTGGCACATGCATCAATATCATATGCATGCATGCATGAAATGTTTAATGCAATTGGCAAATAACGTTAATGCATTAAAGCAGTATTAATTAAAGTCATGAAAGCATGCAACTTTAATTACTAATGCAATTGGCATTACGTTAATGCATTACATTAATAAGTAAATGGATGCATACAGGAAACAATTAATTACTGATGCTAATGAATGAAATGCATGAAGCTTTATGGCATTACTAATTAATTGAACTATGAAGCATGCATATAATATTATTAATGCCACGGCCAATAAAAGCAAGCAAAGCGCTAAACCTAGCAAAGGGGACATCCAAGGATCGAAGTGGAGACCATGTACTAAAACAAAGGGCGCCGAGTGAAGATTGTAAACTGAGCGCCACCTTAGCAAGGAATTGGGCACCAATATAGTTTCACCCAAGGCTCGAAGGGGAGCTTCCTCATAAGGCAAAGGGCGCTCAGTGAAGTGATTTAACCGAGCACTACCAGGAATGCCAAAAGCAAGGCATCAGCGCTCAAAGAGAGAGCGCTAAGTTAACTTAGTTAACTTTATCGGGCTCTCACCGAAACAAAAACAAGGCAAGAGTGCAACCACCAAGGCTCGAACAAGGGAGCTTCAACCCAAAGTTTGGAGTGCTGCATTGGTCTTATTCACTGAGCGCTCCCTTACACAAGACAATTGCACCAAGTATGCTTCCCTCATGGTTCGAAATTGGAGTCCCACTAAAAACAATGGAGCGATGCGCTCTCTCACTTAACCGAGCGCTACTCTCCCTTACACGGGCAAGGCTTGGCACGCAACCAATTTGGCAAGGCAAACAAGGCAATGCTGCGCTCTCTTTTTCAACCGAGCGCTGCCCTGGAAGGTCCCACACACCAAACTAACTTGAACCAAGCAACCTTGAACCATGCCTCCAAACCAATTGAACCAAGGCCAACTGGACCTATCTCTCTTCAAATCCAAAGCAAGCAAAGCCCACATCATCACTCAAAGGCACAAGAACAAGCTAGATTAGGAATTTCAATTATAATTTGTTTTTAATTTCAATTTTATTTTTACTTTATAAAGCCTATATAAAGGCATCAATTTCATTTCATTAGGAGGCTGGCTCCATTAGGGAGCAGTAGGAGTAGGAGTAGAGAGCTCTCTCTCTTTTAAATTTTCTTTTGAACTTGGAATTGAGATCTGATTCTGGGCTTTTGAAATCTGATTGAAGAATTCTTTGAAGTTCTTCCTCTCAGAGTTCCATTTCTTTTCTGTTTTTTGACTTTATGAATTAAAGATTGGATCCCAATTGTTTCTTTTTTATTCTTACTTCTTCTGCAAATTTCCTCTTCTGCAATTATACACTTCAGTTTACATTGATCTTGAATTCAAATCTTCTGTTCCATTTGCTTTCAATTTACTTTCAAGCAATTTAATTCTTCTGCACTTGTTCGGCATTTTACATTTCTGTTCATGATCTGATTTACTTTTTCTACAAGTTTAATTCTCTGCAGTTGCTCTAAACTTTGATCTATTGCTTTCTTTAATCTCCCTACACCCAACTCCCTTTACATTTGATGCAATTTACGTTTCTTATCATTTAAGATTCTGTCAATTTACTTTTCTTGCCAATTTAAGTTTCTGTCCAATTTACTTTCTGCAATTTATAATTCATTGCCATTTACTTTCTGTTACTTCAATTTCACTTCAACTCATCAATATTAGCTTGACTAAACTAATCACCCACTAAAGTTGCTTGATCCATCAATCCCTGTGGGATCGACCTCACTCTAAGTGAGTTTTACTACTTGATGCGACCCGGTACACTTTCCGGTGAGTTTTGGTGTTGGAATTTCAGTTCCAACCCATCAAGTTTTTAGCGCCGTTGCCGGGGATTGATTTAGATCAACAATGACTAAGTGGGTGAGAAGTCTAGATTAAGCATTTTCTTTGTTTTTTTTGTTCTTGAAACCAAGGTGTTTGTGTTTTTGCCTCACTAAGCAAGTCTCATCTGAGACATGAATTTCAATTTTCCTTGGTGTTGTGTTTTACAAAATTCAAATGGAGTTCAACTCATCTTATGATCAAACAAATTTTATGGGATATTACCCACCATCACCAATCTCTAATGGTGGCTGGGAATATCACCAAGAAAGTACAAATTCTGAACACTCCAATCTATGGTGATTTGCTTCAGAAACAAAAGATGAGCAAGAAAATCACATGAGATATTGTCCAGAACCACAAAATGATTTATGTCATTATCCTCATGGTAGCTGGGCATATCAACAAGAGTATGAACAATCAAGTGAAATGAACTATTTCTCAGAGCCACAAAGTGACTCGTATTGCTATGATACTGACATAAATTGTGGTTGGGAAGGGAATTTCAATGTTTCATCTTCTGTTTATCAAGGAACATCATCATTTGATTGTGCTATTGATGATTTGCATCATCTACCCTTCTTTCTTGCATAAAGAAGACCATAAAAGAGCATAAATCTCATTTGATCAGTACAATTCATGCATTATTTGATGAATATTATGGTACACTACTTTGAGATGAATTGTGCTGAATTTCAGGTGAAAAAGTCATTAAAAATGGGTAGAAGACAAACAAGAAGCTGGGTGTGTGAAACTGGCGTGCCACTTGGGAGCAAACGCCACAAAAATGCACTGGCGTGGCACGCTAGGATCTGGGCGTGGCACGGCAGTACTAAAGTCCAGAGAAGAAGTCCAAGCATGCATGTGGGCGTGGCACGCTAGGGACTGGGCATGGCACGCTAATACAAAATTCCAGAGAGCTACAATGGAGGACACAAAAGGGGCGTGGCACGCCAGGTTGGACGTGGCACGCCTGACCCATCAACTACTATGGGTGTGCCACTTGAGCAAAGGGGTGTGGCACGCCAACTCACTATTCCAAGAAGAACCTCCACTATGGCGTGCCACTTGGTATCGAAGGCGTGGCATACCAGCTCCAAGAAGTCACTTGGGCATGCCACTTGAGAACCCAAGCGTGGCACGCCAAGCTTGAAGAGTTCACAAATCCATGGGCGTGCCACTTGAACAGCATGGCGTGGCACGCTGGTACAATAATCCAGAGAAGGGGCTGAAGGCAATTGAAGACTGGGCGTGCCACTTGAAGTCGAAGGCGTGGCACGCCAACCTCTCAACCTCACTTTGGCGTGCCACTTGAGCAACCAGGCGTGGCACGCCAATGCATAAAGATAACAAAAGCAAGGACTGGGCGTGCCACTTGGTATCGAAGGCGTGGCACGCCAACCCAAGCATGTCACTATGGCGTGCCACTTGAAGGCTGAGGCGTGGCACGCCAACTACTGGAACCAAGACAAGATCATGGGCGTTGATTTGTGGAAATGGTTGTGTCGGTATAGAATTTTCTCAATTGAATGAACTCTCGTTGCAAGTATAGTTCTACACCAACAAACAATCCTCCCAATCAAAAATTTAGTTTTGTCACAAGTAACAAACCCCTAAATTTATAAACCGAAGTATTGAACCTCAGGTTGTTCTCCCTAGGAATTGTAATAAAGTGTCTTGTTATTGGTTATGAGGTATGTTTGGGGTTTTTGAGATGATGGACAAAAAATATAAATGGCAAAGGAAATAAACTAACAAAAAGTTATTGGCAATGTTAGGTGGTCAAGGATCTCTATCCTAATCACTAACTACAACATGAGAATTGGCAAGGATCAACCCCATTAAATCATCCTCTAACTAATAAAGGAAAGTCAAATGAGCTATGTCAAGAAAGTCCATAAGTCCTAGTTCTACACCTAATCAATTGGTGAGATCTAGCATTAATGGCTCCCAATCGTCAATCACTTGGACATTTGTGACTCAAGAGTTCCTAAGTTACCTTCCCAAGCCAAGAGCACAAAATTCTACTCTAAAGCCCAACTAAACATTTTGTCAAACACTTGGTGGGTGTATAAGGAAAGCATAGTAAAATTGCAAGGAATATAAATCTACACTACTCAATTGCAAGGAATTAAACAACAATAAAGCAAATCAATAATAAAAGAACATGAATCATAAATTGCATTAAAAGAAAATAGAAGAAGAAAGGGTGCATCAACAACAAAGTAGGCAATTACAAGAATGAAATACAAAATTACAGAGAGAAAGAGTAGAGGAACAAGAAATTGTAAAGGAAAAGTAAATCAAAGCACGAATTAAACCTAGATCTAAGAAATTCTAATCCTAATTCTAGAGAGAAGAGGGAGCTTCTTTCTCTAGAAACTAAACTACATGATGCCAAAAACATCAAACAATTGCTCTCCCCTTTTCCCAAGCTTGAATTCTGCATGAAATAGCATTAGAAATGAGTTGGGTTGGGCCCAAAGTGCTTCAGAAATCGCTGGGGGCGAATTCACTTTAGTGGACCATGTGCTCAATTGGTGCGCACGTGAACATGGCACGTTCGCGCCCTTTACGTGAAGCAAAATATGGCAAATTTTATATCATTTTGAAGCCCCAGATGTTAGCTTTCCAACGCAACTAGAACCGCCTCATTTGGATCTCTGTAGCTCAAGTTATGGTTGATTGAGTGATAGGAGGTCAGGCTTGACAGCTTTACGGTTCCTTCATTTCTTCATGAGTTCTCCCACTTTGCATGCTTTTCTCCTCACTTCTTCCACCCAATACTTGTCTTATGAACCTGAAATCACTTAACAAACATATCAAGGCATTGAATGGAATTAAAGTGAATTAAAATCACCAATTTTAGGGCCTAAAAAGTATGTTTTCACATTTAAGCACAATTCAAGGGAGAATTACAAAACCATACTATTTCATTGAATAAATGTGGGAAAAGGTGATAAAATCTCCCAAATTAAGCACAAGATAAACCACAAAAGTGGGGTTTATCAAATCTCCCCACACTTAAACTAAGCATGTCCTCATGCTAAAATCAAGAAATAAGCAAAGGGGTATCAACATTTATTCAATGCAAACTAACTAAATGCAATCTATCTATATGCAATCTATTTACATGAATGCATCCACTTGGTCAAAACAATCAATTTCCAAGAATATATACACAAGTACAAGGGCTAAAGCAATAGCAATAAAATCAAACCCACAATTGAATTGAATTATTAAAAAGATTTTCCAAACTTGCAAGAAAAGATGATCATGGGTGGGAACATGTAATTGAGTAATCGAACTCTCACCGGATGTGTATCCGCTCTAGTCGCTCAAGTGTATGGGGTTGATTCACTCAATTCTCCCCTAATAATGCTTTCCATGATTTTTTTTTTCATCTAACAATCAACAATTAATTCATGCATGCATACAAATATCATGAGGGCTTTCCCATAGGTTGTAATGGGGCTAGGGTCAAGGTAGGATGCATATGGTCAAGTGAGCTAGAGATTTGAATCTTTGATCAACTTAAACTTCCCATCTAACCTATGACAACCTATACAATTCTAAATAAACCTAACTACCCATTCTTCACTTTTTCACACACTCATGCATTCTCTTTTTGATCACCACCCATATGCATTGACTTTTATTGAACCTTGCTTTGGGGTATTTTGTCCCCTTTTTATTGCAATTCTTTGTCTTTTTTTTTTATTATTTATTTTCATTCATTTTTTTTCTTTTCTTTTTTTATTATTATTTTTTTTATTATTTTTTTTTCTTTTCAAACTAAAATATATACACAAGAACATCAATGCATATGGTTTACACATGATTAATACATGAGTATGTACCCAATTCCCAAGATTCTCAACACAAATACAAAAATACACTTTTATCTCTACCTAATGTTCCCAACTCTCCCAAAATCAAATGATGAACACTCTCACTAGCCTAAGCTAATCAAAGATTCAAATTAAGGACATTTATTATTTTTCACTTAGGCTTGTAATGTGCTACAATTAAGAACAAATGGGTTAAGCATAGGCTCAAAATTGGCTAACAATGGAAGATAAAAGGTAGGCTATTTGGGTAAGTGAGCTATTTGAACAATGGCCTCGATCATATAAATGCATGTATACACAAAGTAATGGACATATAGAATTAAACAAATCAAAGATTACAATCATAGGAAGAGAATAATGCACACAAGAATGAAAGTAAGTGGTTATGTATGATGTAACCACACAATTAGGCTCAAATCTCACATGCTTGTGTTCTTAGCTCAAAAATCATGTTCCACAAAATATATAATTCAAGCAAGTTCTAAAATTTTTTTTTCAATCAATTGGGGTGCCCTATAGATAAAATCCTTGGAAAATATCATGATTTTGACTAAGCTTAATATATACATATGCAAAATAAAAAAATGCAACTAAAAATCCTAAAATGAAATGCAAAAGTATTGGGATTAGGAACTTGTCACCCAAAAATGCCGAGCGGTCGGACGACCTCCCCACACTTAAAAGTTTGCACCGTCCTCCGTTTCAAGCAAGCCATATTCGAGTGGGATAATAAAGATAATAAAAATGAGTTTCATCCACTCAAATGAAGGTGTAGATGGCAACCTAGGCAAAGGTGATTCCAAGGGTCTTGACAAGGCGTATTCAATTCTCATCCTCCTTTTTCTAAGGACTTCCACCTCTCCACAAGATCTCTTAATTTCAATCCTTTGTTCAACAATTTTATCTAAACCTTTTTCCTTACTCAAATTATAAATGGGAGGACGAGAGAGATTTACCTCCACATTGCTTTCAAATCCAATGGGGGAAAGTTATTCATGTTCAAAGGATTCTTCACCACTAAGACTTGGTGCTTGATCTTCCTCACCAAGGGAACTCAATTCTTGCTCTATCCCATCCGATTCTTCATAAGGGATATGCCTCGGAGGTTGTACACATTCCTCCTTAGCATCAAATTCAATCATTTTGGAGGGGTTTTCTTCAATCCTAGACTCCCAAGGTGGTTTCGCATCTCTTAAGTCTTCAACCACTTCTTTCTCTTCTTCAATAATCTCAACTCCTCCTCTTGTTGCATTTCTTGCTTTAACTCCTCTTCTTCACCTTGAAGCTTCAAGTTCACTCCCTCACTAAGCTCCTTCGTTGCTTCTCCACATTCCACAAGGGAAGTGCCTTGATCGCATAGGCTTAGGCGGGATGAGACTATGTTGCCAATGGCTTCTACCATGATAGCCATTTTTGCTCTTAACTCTTCAAATTTCTTTTTATCCTCCTCGTGTTGCCTTAGGATATGAGAATTAAGATCCCTTAATTCTAGCATAAAGGCTTCATCGGGGGTGATGGTGGAAGAGAGGGTTCATTGTTTAAGGGAAAGGTATTATAGTCGAAAGGTGGTTCTTTTTCGTAATAATATGGAGGGGGCGGCTCTTGAAAATGTTGATGTTGGAGTCGTGGTGGCTCTATGTGTGGTTCATATGGCTCATATGATTGTTGGTAGGATGGATATGGATTAGGGTCATATGAAGATGGTTGGTGAAAGGTGGCTTGTGAGTATGGTTGATGGCTAGGTTGAGGATATGGCTCATAGGTGTATAGTGGTGGTTCTTGGAAGTCACAAGGGGATTCACCATGACCATTGGATTGGTATGCATCATAGAATGGCTCTTCTTCATAGTATATTGGTAGAGGTTCTTGCCAAGAGGATTGATGATAAACCACTATTTCATGATTTATATTGTGTTTGATTGTGTGGTTTTATCATGATCTTTGCCCACTTATTCATTAAATAAGCATGCATTTATATTTCCTTCCTAAAGATGTTTTATGGTTGAAAAATTGCTTCCTAGAGACTTTTAATTATGTATTTTATTTCTCCCTTATTCCATTCGATGCCGTGATCTGTGTGTTAAGTGTTTCAGGCTTTATAGGGCATGAATGAGTTGGAGATTGGAAGGGGAGCCTGCAAAAATGGAAGGAACACAAGAAATTGAGGAGATGACCAGCGAGAAACGACGCGGCCGCATGGATGACGCGACCGCGCAACATGGAATAGCACGAGTGACGCGGCCGCATGGACGACGCGTCCGCGTGGCAAAGCAGAAACGCGAATGACGCGTCCGCATGAGCAACGCGATCGCGTGACGTGCGCGATCTGCATAATTTGCAGATTCGCTGGGGGCGATTTCGGGCCCTATTTTGACCCAGTTTTTGGCCCGGAACAGCAGACTAGAGCCAAAGAACATGCAGAAACCAAAGACAACATTCATTCTACATAGTTTTAGTTTTTAGATCTAGTTTTACTCCTCCTCTAGGTTTTCTCTCTACACATTCATAGTTCTTAGGATTTAATTTTCACTTACCTTTTTGGCATTGGAACACTGAGAAGAGTTATTACCTCATCAAGACTTCATCATTCTAGTTCGTTTTCTTTACTTGGCTTCACTCTTCCATGTTCTTTGCTTTGTTAATTTTACCATTGGAATATTTTTAGGATTATTTAATACAAGGATCACCTTTATTTTTAATTGACTATTTCGATTTTTATTTCCAATGTCTTCCTTTAATTCCTTTTTATATGCTATGAATTCTACATTCACAATGAGCGAGTAGTTCCCTAACTTGATGGGGAATTGATTGAAAGGAACCCTTGAGTTGGAAGGCTTGAAAGAAAAATTGTAATTGGTTTTATGGTTGGATTGCCTCCTAATCACTAACACCAATCCCTTTTAATTAAGTGGATTGCAACTTGTGAATGGACGTGGCATTCCAACTTGTTTGACTTTCCTTCACCTAGCGAAGGATAACTAAACAGGACAACCTTCAATTGTCAATTAATCCTGAAAGCATTCCAACAATAATAGGGATTCCAACTAATCAATTCCCAGTCATGGCCTTTATTTACATTATTCAAATTCACCAATTTAATTTCCTGTTTGCTCAATTCAACCCTTTTTGAAAACCTCTGATTAATAAAATAGCACACTTTTCTGCAACTCGTTGGGAGACGACTTGGGATTCATACTCCCAGTATTTTAAATTCAATTTTCTGTGACACCTTTCTAAATTGATAGGCGGATTTCTGGCGAATTAAGAACTATACTTGCAACGTATATATTTTAATAATTTTTAATTCGCTAATTTCTGCCCCCATCAATTTTTGCCGTCGTTGCTGGGAAGTTGCAATAGAGTGCTAAAGTTATTAATTAGAATTTATTTATTTGCATTTTATTTTATTTTGCTACTATGAGCTGCCTGTTTCTTTCGTCAAATGACGCGTTCACTTCCTGATCTACGCTTGCTAATATTCGATCCTGAAATTGAAAGGACTATTTCACGAATAAGGCGAGCTCGGCGTCGGTTAGCCCGCTCCGAGGGCAAATCTGAAAGTGAACTTGAGGAAGAAACCAGCTCCCGTTCTACTGATTCGGTTGATTCACGTGCAGACGACATGGTAGCTAGGAGAGTTACCATCCAGGAGGAAGGAGCCTCTGATTTTACAATGCAACCATTTCAAGCGCATCACCCAGCGGTGGCTACAGATTTTGAAATAAAGACCGCACTGCTCAATTTGATGTCCAAGTTTCATGGCTTACCTGCTCAAGAGCCTATCAAGCACCTGCGAGATTTCCAGGCGGCCTGTTCTACTGTCAGGCGAGATGGTACAGATGAAACTTCAATTTTGCTGAAAGCTTTCCCATTTTCTCTTGAGGAAAAAGCAAGAGAGTGGTACTACACTCAACCCCTAGCAAATGTATCCAACTGGAAAACGCTCAGAAAAGAGTTTTTGGAGAAATTCTTTCCATCTGAAGTTACTGATAAACTAAGGAAAGATATTTCCACTATTGTTCAAGATGACAACGAGACTCTCTTTGAATATTGGGAGCGCTTCAATAATCTCCTGGAAGCATGCCCCCACCACATGATTGACAAGATAGTGTTACTCAGTTATGTCACATAGGGCATGAGGCCCCAAGATAAAACCACATTGGAAAGTGCTAGCAATGGGTCTATGAAAAAGTACAAGACCACTGATGAGGCATGGCAATTGATCAGCGACTTAGCTGAATCCACTAGGAACTACAGACAGAAGCAAGGCCGTTCAAAAGCCGTTGCAGAAGTATCCTCTAGCAGAGAGACTGCTGCTCTAACTCAGAGTATCTGTGAGATGAACAACTTGCTGAAGCAGATGCAATTGAATCAACAACAAGTTCAGCAAGCTCAACCTTCTCCAGCACAGCAAAGGCAACAGTTAGTCCCACAGAGAGTTTGCGGAATTTGTGCTGATTATAGCCATTATACTGATGAATGCCCGCAACTCCAACAGGAAGACAACATGGTAGCATCCACTCATAACTTCTATGATCGCCCCAACCAAGGGTACAATCAAGGTGGAAATAATAACCATGGATGGCAGGACAATTCTAACCAGAATTGGAGGGACAACAATAATAGAGGAGGCAGAGATAATCAGGAAAATCAGAGGTGGAATAATAACAACAACAGGCAGCAGAACCAACCTTACAGAGCACCTCACCTGAGGCAATCCCAAGGACCACAGAATACCCAACAGCAGACCTCTCAATTTACTCATTCTTCTTTATCTTCTAATGAAGAGTTACTACAATCTTTTGAGCGGAGACAATAGACCATGGAAAATAACATTATGAATAACATTAATGCCAGTCTGAATGGTCTGACCTCTACATTGCAAGCTCTTGTTTCACAGATTGGATCAATGCAAAATTCCAGTAACCAACCTTCAAGCTCCACTAGAATTCCCTCTCAACCATTACTCAATCCGAAGGGGGGCATTAATGCCATCACCTTGAGGTCTGGAACCACACTGCAGGAGAGGAATCAGGAGGAGCCAAGCTCACCAGAACACGGCTCAGCTGAAGAGGTAGTAGAAATAGAAGATGTCGAAGAAGAAGAGGACATACAGGACATAGCTGAAGAAGAAGAAGTGCAACCACAAGAGGAAGCACCAAAAGGCGCAGACACTGCAGAAAACACTACTCCCATTCCCTTTCCACAACTTGCAAGGAAGCCCATGAAGCAACTGGAACCCGATCCCAAAATGGTAGAAATATTCAAAAAGGTTGAGGTAACTGATGAGCGGATAATTTATACGCTTTTTGGCATTGTTTTTAGTATGTTTTTAGTAGGATCTAGTTACTTTTAGGGATGTTTTTATTAGTTTTTATGTTAAATTCACATTTCTGGACTTTACTATGAGTTTGTGTGTTTTTCTGTGATTTCAGGTATTTTCTGGCTGAAATTGAGGGACTCGAGCAAAAATCAGAATCAGAGGTTGAAAAAGGACTGCTGATGCTGTTGATTCTGACCTCCCTGCACTCAAAGTGGATTTTCTGGAGCTACAAAACTCAAAATGGCGCTCTTTCAATTGCGTTGGAAAGTAGACATCCAGGGCTTTCCAGCAATATATAATAGTTCATACTTTGGCCGAGTTTAGATGACGCAAAAAGGCGTTGAACGCCAGTTCTACGCTGCAGTCTGGAGTTAAACGCCAGAAACACGTCACGAACCATAGTTGAATGCTAGAAACACGTTACAACCTGGTGTTCAACTCCAAAAGAAGCCTCTGCACGTGGAAAGCTAAAGCTCATCCCAAGCACACACCAAGTGGGCCCCGGAAGTGGATTTATGCATCAATTACTTACTTCTGTAAACCCTAGTAACTAGTTTAGTATAAATAGGACTTTTTACTATTGTATTTACATCTTTTGATGATTTTTAGATCTCTAGACCTCCATGGGAGGCTGGCCACTCGGGCATGCTTACCCTATATTCACTTATGTATTTTTCAATGGTAGAGTTTCTACACTCCATAGATTAAGGTGTGGAGCTCTGCTGTTCCTCATGATTTAATGCAAAGTACTACTGTTTTCTATTCAATTCAACTTATTCCGCTTCTAAGATATTCATTCGCACTTCAACATGAATGTGATGAACGTGACAATCATCATCATTCTCTATGAACGCGTGCCTGACAACCACTTCCGTTCTACCTTCGATTAAATGGATATCTCTTGGATATCTAATACAGGGGACCGAGTCCGAGTTATTAAGTATCTTCGTGGTATAAGTTAGAACCCATGGATGGCCATTCTTGAGATCCGGAAAGTCTAAACCTTGTCTGTGGTATTCAGAGTAGGATCTGGGAAGGGATGGCTGTGACGAGCTTCAAACTCGCGAGTGCTGGGCGTAGTGACAGATGCAAAAGGATATTAAATCCTATTCCAGTATGATCGAGAACCTCCAGATGATTAGCCATGCAGTGACAGCGCATTGGACCATTTTCACAAGAGAGGATGGGATGTAGCCATTGCTAACGGTGATGCCCTACATACAGCTTGCCATGGAAAGGAGTAGGAATGATTGGATGAAGACAGCAGGAAAGCAGAGGTTCAGAGGAACGAAAGCATCTCTATACGCTTATCTGAAATTCGCACCAATGATTTACATAAGTATTTCTATCTTTATTTTCTGTTTATTTATTATTATTATTCGAAAACTCCATAACCATTTGATATCCGCCTGACTGAGATTTACAAGGTGACCATAGCTTGCTTCAAGCCGACAATCTCCGTGGGATCGACCCTTACTCATGTAAGGTTTTATTACTTGGACGACCCAGTGCACTTGCTGGTTATTTGTGTGAAGTTGTGAAGTTATATTTGGACCATGGTATTGTGCACCAGTTTTGGCGCCATTCCCAGGGAGAGAACGAGCAACAAATTTTACAACCTCAGAGTAACAATTTCGCATTACCAAGTTTTCGGCGCCGTTGCCGGGGATTGTTTCGAGTTTGGACAACTGACGGTTCATCGTGTTGCTCAGATTGGGTAATTTTCTTCTTATTTTATTTTCAAAAAAGTTTTCAAAAATTTTTTTTTTCAAAAATCTTTCAAAATTTTTCCCTTTGTTTTCGAAAATTATTTCAGAATTTTTAAGAATAAATTCTAGTGTTTCATGAAGCATGTTGAAGCCTGGCTGGCTGTAAAACCATGTCTAAATTCTTTTGGACTGAGGTTTCCAAATCATCATCACAAGAGCAAGCGAGCTGTTCCTAATCCACCTGTTGTTGTATGACTGATTTACATGCTAAAGCTTGACTGGCTATTAAGCCATGTCTAACCCTCAGATTGGAGCTTTAGACTAAAGAGCACAAGATTCCTGGAATTCATATTAAAAATTTTGGAATCCTTATTTTTCTTTTTCACAATAATTTTCGAAAAAAATCCAAAAAAAATCATAAAATCATAAAAATAAAAAGTATTTCATGTTTCTTGTTTGAGTCTTGAGTCAATTTTAAGTTTGGTGTCAATTGCATGTTTTAAAGTTTGCATAAAATTTTCGAAAAATTCATGCATTCATAGTGTTCTTCATGATCTTCAAGTTGTTCTTGGTAAGTCTTCTTGTTTGATCTTGATGTTTTCTTGTTTTGTGTCTTTTCTTGTTTTTCATGTGCATTTTTGCATTCATAGTGTCTGAACATGAAAGATTTCTAAGTTTGGTGTCTTGCATGTTTTCTATGCATATAAATTTTTTCAAAAATAAGTTCTTGATGTTCATCTTGACATTCATAGTGTTCTTGGTATTCATCTTGACATTCATAGTGTTCTTGCATGCATCACATGTTTAGATCCAAAATTTTCATGCATTGCAGCTTTTTCATGTTTTCTCTTTCATCATTAAAAATTCAAAAATAAAAAAAAATATCATTCCCTTTTTCACTCATAAATTTCGAAAATTTGGATTGACTTTTTCAAAAATTTTTAAAATTTAGTTGTTTCTTATGAGTCAAATCAAATTTTCAATTTAAAAATCTTATCTTTTTCAATATCTTTTTCAAAAATCATATCTTTTTCATTTTTCTCAATTATTTTCGAAAATTTTAAAAATATTTTTCAAAAAAAAATCTTTTTCTTAATTTTATATCATATTTTCGAAAATATCATCAACAATTAATGTTTTGATTAAAAAATTTCAAGTTTGTTACTTACTTGTTAAGAAAGATTCAAACTTTAAGTTCTAGAATCATATCTTGTGATTTCTTGTGAATCAAGTCATTAATTGTGATTTTAAAAATCAAATCTTTTTCAAAACTAATTTCAATCATAACTTTTCAAAAATATCTTCTTATCTTATCTTTTTCAAAATCATATCTTTTCATATCATATCTTTTCCAAAAATTTGATTCTAAAATATCTTTTCTAACTTCTTATCTTCTTATCTTTTAAAATTTGATTTTCAAAATTTGTTTCAACTAACTCATTGACTTTTTGTTTTTTTCTTATCTTGTTCAAAACTACCTAACTAACTCTCTCTCTCTAATTTTCGAAAATATCTTCCCTCTTTTTCAAAATTTCTTCTTAATTAACTAATTATTTTAATTTTTGATTTCAATTTTCGAAAATTACTAACCTTTTTCAAAAACTATTTTCGAAAATCACTAACTCTTTTTCAAAAATTATTTTCAAAAATCCTCTTTCTCTCTCATCTCCTTCTATTTATTTATTCATCTACTAACATCTCTCCCTCACTCACCAAAAATCCGAACCCTCTCTCTCTTTGAGTTCAGATTTTCTCTTCTTCTTTTCTTCTACTCACATAAGGGAACCTCTATACTTGGGCAAAAAGGATCTCTATTATTATTATTTTTCTGTTCCCTCTTTTTCATATGAGCAGGAGCAAGGATAAGAACATTCTTGTTGAAGCAGACCCTGAACTTGAAAGGACTCTGAAGAGGAAACTAAGAGAAGCTAAAATACAACAATCCAGAGATAACCTTATAGAAATTTTCGAACAGGAAGAGGAGATGGCAGCCGAAAATAATAATAATGCAAGGAAAATGCTTGGTGACTTTACTGCACCTAATTCCAATTTACATGGAAGAAGCATTTCCATCCCTACCATTGGAGCAAACAATTTTGAGCTTAAACCTCAATTAGTTTCTCTGATGCAACAAAACTGCAAGTTTCATGGACTTCCATCTAAAGATCCCTTTCAGTTTTTAACTGAATTCTTGCAGATCTGTGATACTGTTAAGACTAATGGAGTAGATCCTGAAGTCTACAGGCTCATGCTTTTCCCTTTTGCTGTAAGAGACAAAGCTAGAGTGTGGTTGGGCTCTCAACCCAAAGATAGCCTGAACTCTTGGGATAAGCTGGTCATGGCTTTCTTAGCCAAGTTCTTTCCTCCTCAAAAGCTGAGCAAGCTTAGAGTGGATGTTCAAACCTTCAGACAGAAAGAAGGTAAATCCTTCTATGAAGCTTGGGAGAGATACAAGCAACTGACCAAAAAGTGTCCTTCTGACATGCTTTCAGAATGGACCATCCTGCATATATTCTATGATGGTCTGTCTGAATTAGCTAAGATGTCATTGGATACTTCTGCAGGTGGATACATTCACCTAAAGAAAACGCCTGCAAAAACTCAAGAACTCATTGACATGGTTGCTAACAACCAGTTCATGTACACTTCTGAGAGGAATCTTGTGAGTAATGGGACGCCTCAGAAGAAGGGAGTTCTTGAAATTGATACTCTGAATACCATATTGGCTCAGAATAAAATATTGACTCAGCAAGTCAATATGATTTCTCAGAGTCTGAATGGAATGCAAGCTGCATCCAACTGTACTCAAGAGGCATCTTCTGAAGAAGAAGCTTATGATCCTAAAAACCCTGCAATAGCAGAGGTGAATTACATGGGTGAACCATATGGAAACACCTATAATCCCTCATGGAGAAATCACCCAAATCTCTCATGGAAGGATCAACAAAAGCCTCAACAAGGCTTTAATAATGGTGGAAGAAACAGGTTTAGCAATAGCAAGCCTTTTTCATCATCCACTCAGCAACAGACAGAGAGCTCTAAACAAAATACCTCTAATTTAGCAAACTTAGTCTCTGATCTATCTAAGGCCACTGTGAGTTTCATGAATGAAACAAGGTCCTCCATTAGAAATTTGGAAGCACAAGTGGGCCAGCTGAGTAAAAGGATCACTGAAATCCCTCCTAGTACTCTCCCAAGTAATACAGAAGAAAATCCAAAAGGAGAGTGCAAGGCCATTGATATAACCATCATGGCCGAATCCAAGGAAGAAGGAGAGGACGTGAATCCCAAGGAGGAAGACCTCCTGGGACGTCCAGTGATCAATAAGGAGTTTCCATATGAGAAAACAAAGGAATCTGAGACTCATCTAGAGACCATAGAGATTCCATTGAACCTCCTTATGCCATTCATGAGTTCTAATGAGTATTCTTCTTCTGAAGAGAATGAGGATGTCACTGAAGAACAAGTTGCCAAGTTATCATGAAGCTGAATGCCAATTTATTTGGTAATGAAACTTGGGGAGATGAACCTCCCCTGTTCACCAATGAACTAAATGCATTGGATGAACTGAGATTGCCTCAGAAGAAACAGGATCCTGGAAAGTTCCTAATACCTTGTACCATAGGCACCATGACCTTTGAGAAGGCTCTATGTGACCTGGGGTCAGGAATAAACCTCATGCCACTCTCTGTAATGGAGAAATTGGGAATCTTTGAGGTACAATCTGCTAAAATCTCATTAGAGATGGCAGATAATTCCAGAAAATAGGCTTACAGACAAGTAGAGGACATGTTAGTAAAAGTTGAAGGCCTTTACATCCCTGCTGATTTCATAATCCTAGATACTGGGAAGGATGAGGATGAATCTATCATCCTTGGAAGACCCTTCCTAGCCATAGCAAGAGCTGTGATTGATGTTGACAGAGGTGAATTAGTCCTTCAATTGAATGAGGACTCCCTTGTGTTTACAACTCAAGGTTATCCTTCTGTAAACATGGAAAAGAGGCACAGTAAGCTTCTCCCACTGCAGAGTCAACCAGAGCCCCACAGTTAAACTCTAAGTTTGGTGTTGGGAGGCCTCAGCCAAACTCTAAGTTTGGTGTTGAACTCCCATATCCAAACTCTAAGTTTGATGTTGGGAAGTCTCAACAATGCTCTAAACATCTGTGAGGCTCCATGAGAGCCCACTGTCAAGCTATTGACATTAAAGAAGCGCTTGTTGGGAGGCAACCCAATTTTTATTTAATTATATTTTTTATTAGTTATATGTCTTCATAGGTTCATGATCATGTGGAGTCACAAAAACAACTGAAAAAATTGAAGAAAAATCAAAAACAGCATAAAAAATAGCACACCCTGGAGGAGGAGTTCACTGGCGTTCAAACGCCAGTAAGGAGCATCTGGCTGGCGTTCAACGCCAGAACAGAGCATGGATCTGGCGCTGAACACCAGAAACAAGCATAGAACTGGCGTTCAACGCCAGAAACATGCTGCATCTGGGCGTTGAACGCCCAGAACAAGCATCAGTTCGGCGTTTAAACGCCAGAATTGCATGCAAAGACATTTTACATACCTAATTGGTGCAGGGATGTAAATCCTTGACACCTCAAGATCTGTGGACCTCACAGGATCATCTCAGGATCTGTGGACCCCACAGGATCCCCACCTTCCCTCCTCATAATCCTAATTTTTTTTCCACATCTTCTTCTTCATCTATTCTTTCTTCTTTTGCTCGAGGGCGAGCAACATTCTAAGTTTGGTGTGGTAAAAGCATAATTCTTTTTTTTTCTTTTCATAACCATTGATGGCATCTAAGGCCAGAGAAACCTCTAGAAAGAGGAAAAAGAAGACAAAAGCTTCCATCAAGGGTCTATAGCTCAGTGGTAGAACATTTGACTGCAAATCAAGAGATCCCTGAGATACCTCAGGGGATATATTTTCCTCCACACAATTATTAGGAGCAACTAAGGGTGGAATATCAAGAGCACTCCATCATCCTTCATGAAATTAGAGAAGATCAAAGAGCAATGAGGGAGGAGAAACAAAGACAAGGAAGAGACATAGAAGAGCTCAAGGACATCATTGGTTCCTCAAGAAGGAAATTCCACCATCACTAAGGTGGACTCATTCCTTGTTCTTGAATTCTCTGTTTTTCGTTTTCTTATGTTAAATGTTTATCTATGTTTGTGTCTTTATTACATAATCATTAGTGTCTAAGTGTCTATGCCTTAAAGTAGTGAATATGAATCCATCACCTCTCTTAAATGAAAAATGTTTTTAATTCAAAAGAACAAGAAGTACATGAGTTTCGAATTTATCCTTGAACTTAGTTTAATTACTTTGATGTGGAGACAATGCTTTTTGTTTTCTGAATGAATGCTTGAACAGTGCATATGTCTTTTGAAGTTGTTGTTCATGAATGTTAAATATGTTGGCTCTTGAAAGAATGATGACAAGGAGACATGTTATTTGATAATCTGAAAAATCATAAAAATGATTCTTGAAGCAAGAAAAAGCAGCAAAGAACAAAGCTTGCAGAAAAAAAAAAAAGAAAAAGCAAGCAGAAAAAGCCAAAAGCTCTTAAAACCAAGAGGCAAGAGCAAAAAGCCAATAACCCTTAAAACCAAAAGGCAAGGGTAAATAAAAAGGATCCCAAGGCTTTGAACATCAGTGGATAGGAGGGCCTAAAGGAATAAAATCCTGGCCTAAGCGGCTAAACCAAGCTGTCCCTAACCATGTGCTTGTGGCGTGAAGGTGTCAAGTGAAAACTTGAGACTGAGCGGTTAAAGTCAAGGTCCAAATCAGAAGAAGAGTGTGCTTAAGAAACTTGGACACCTCTAATTGGGGACTTTAGCAAAGCTGAGTCACAATCTGAAAAGTTTCACCCAGTTATGTGTTTGTGGCATTTACGTATCCGGTGGTAATACTGGAAAATAAAGTGCTTAGGGCCACGGCCAAGACTCATAAAGTAGCTGTATTCAAGAATCAACATACTGAACTAGGAGAATCACTAACACTATCTGGACTCTGAGTACCTATAGATGCCAATCATTCTGAACTTCAATGGATAAAGTGAGATGCCAAAACTATTCAAGAGGCAAAAAGCTACAAGTCCCGCTCATCTGATTGGAGCTATGTTTCATTGATAGTTTGGAATTTATAGTATATTCTCTTCTTTTTATCTTATTTGATTTTCAGTTGCTTGGGGACAAGCAACAATTTAAGTTTGGTGTTGTGATGAGCGGATAATTTATACGCTTTTTGGCATTGTTTTTAGTATGTTTTTAGTAGGATCTAGTTACTTTTAGGGATGTTTTTATTAGTTTTTATGTTAAATTCACATTTCTGGACTTTACTATGAGTTTGTGTGTTTTTCTATGATTTCAAGTATTTTCTGGCTAAAATTGAGGGACTCGAGCAAAAATCAGAATCAGAGGTTGAAAAAGGACTGCTGATGCTGTTGGATTCTGACCTCTCTGCACTCAAAGTGGATTTTCTGGCGCTACAGAACTTAAAATAGCACGCTTCCAATTGCGTTAGAAAGTAGACATCCAGGGCTTTCCAGAAATATATAATAGTCCATACTTTGCCCGAGTTTAGATGATGCAAAAAGGCGTTGAACGCCAGTTTTACGTTGCAGTCTGGAGTTAAACGCCAGAAACACGTCACGAACCAGAGTTGAACGCCAGAAACACGTTACAACCTGGCATTCAACTCCAAAAGAAGCCTCTGCACGTGGAAAGCTAAAGCTCAGCCCAAGCACACACCAAGTGGGCCCCGGAAGTGGATTTATACATCAATTACTTACTTCTGTAAACCCTAGTAACTAGTTTAGTATAAATAGGACTTTTTACTATTGTATTTACATCTTTTGATCATTTTTAGATCTCTAGACCTCCATGGGAGGCTGGCCACTTGGCCATGCTTACCCTATATTCACTTATGTATTTTTCAACGGTAGAGTTTCTACACTCCATAGATTAAGGTGTGGAGCTCTGCTGTTCCTCATGATTTAATGCAAAGTACTACTGTTTTCTATTCAATTCAACTTATTCCGCTTCTAAGATATTCATTCGCACTTCAACATGAATGTGATGAACGTGACAATCATCATCATTCCCTATGAACGCGTGCCTGACAACCACTTCCGTTCTACCTTCGATTAAATGGATATCTCTTGGATATCTAATACAGGGGACCGAGTCCGAGTTATTAAGTATCTTCGTGGTATAAGTTAGAACCCATGGATGGCCACTCCTGAGATCCGGAAAGTCTAAACCTTGTCTGTGGTATTCTGAGTAGGATCTGGGAAGGGATGGCTGTGACGAGCTTCAAACTCGCGAGTGCTGGGCGTAGTGACAGACGCAAAAGGATATTAAATCCTATTCCAGTATGATCGAGAACCTCCAGATGATTAGCCATGCTGTGACAGCGCATTGGACTATTTTCACAAGAGAGGATGGGATGTATCCATTGACAACGGTGATGCCCTACATACAGCTTGCCATGAAAAGGAGTAGGAATGATTGGATGAAGACAGCAGAAAAGCAGAGGTTCAGAGGAACGAAAGCATCTCTATACGCTTATCTGAAATTCGCACCAATGATTTACATAAGTATTTCTATCTTTATTTTCTGTTTATTTATTATTATTATTTGAAAACTCCATAACCATTTGATATCCGCCTGACTGAGATTTACAAGGTGACCATAGCTTGCTTCAAGCCGACAATCTCCGTGGGATCGACCCTTACTCACGTAAGGTTTTATTACTTGGACGACCCAGTGTACTTGCTGGTTAGTTGTGCGAAGTTGTGAAGTTATGTTTGGACCATGGTATTGTGCACCAGTTTTGGCGCCATTCCCAGGGAAAGAACGAGCAACAAATTTTACAACCTCAGAGTAACAATTTCGCATTACCAGTAACCATTCCTCTTTTTGATGTTATTCAACAAGTACCGAAATATGCAAAATTTCTAAAAGATTTATGTATATCTAAGGAAAAAATTCATGAATAAGTAACTATTCCTTTAGGTAGTTCCATATCTGCTTTAATGGGAGGATTACTTGAGAAGTGTAATGACCCAGGTCCTTGTATAGTTAGTTGTACTATTGGTGGAGTAGTAATTTATGATTGCATGTGTGATTTAGGAGCCTGTGTTAGTATAATGCCTTTGTCTATATATGATATTTTGAGGCTCCCTCCCTTAAAAAGGTCGGCAGCTCGTTTTGTGTTAGCAGATAAAAGCATTATTACATTGGCTGGAGTTGCTGAAGATGTTTTAGTGAACATTAAAGGGCTTACATTTCCCACTGATTTTTATATCTTGGAGATGCCCCATAATGACTCAGATAAGCCATCATCAATCCTACTTGGAAGACCATTCCTGAAGACATCAAAATTCAAATTGGATGCTTTTTCAGGAACATACTCCTTTGAAATAGATGGCCGCATAGTAATCTTCAATATGAATGGAGTCATAAACAACCCTCCAGAAGATCATTCTATCTTCCAGTGTGATGTCATAGATGAAACTGTAGCTGAAGTTCACAAGGAATAGTTCGAAGAGAGGAACACTGGACAAGGTCCAAGTGTGGGGACCCTCTTAACTGACAATGAGGGCACTTCGCCATTTTCACAAGCTCCAGATAATCCAGAGCCTGCCCATGATCAGAAGTTAAAGTTGAAACCCCTCCCTCCACATCTCAAATATGCTTATCTTGAAGATGAGCAGAAGTTTCCGGTTATCATTGCAAGGGAACTTACTTCTCAACAAGAAGAGCAGTTAATTGATGTATTGAGGAGGCACAAGAAGGCAATTGGGTGGAGTTTGGCAGACATAGTAGGCATCAACCCTCAAGTATGTGAGCACAGAATATTTTTAGAAGAGGGAGCAAGACCTGTCTGTCAACCCCAAAGAAGATAGAATCCCACTATCTTGGAAGTTGTAAAAAAGGAAGTGACCAGACTATTGGAAGCAGGTATCATCTATCCTATTTCAGACAGTGAATGGGTTAGCCCAGTACAAGTGGTGCCCAAGAAGTCTAGAGTCACTACAGTGAAGAATGAGCATGGAGAGCTCATAGCAACTAGAGTTCAGAATGCTTGGAGAGTCTGCATTGATTACAGGCGTCTCAACCAAGCTACCCGTAAGGATCACTACCCACTTCCATTCATTGATCAAATGCTGGATCGCCTGTCAGGTAAATCACATTATTGCTTTTTAGATGGTTACACAGGTTATTTCCAAATTCATATAGCTCCTGAGGATCAGGAAAAGACCACTTTTACATGTCCTTTTGAGACTTATGCTTACAAGAGAATGCCCTTTGGCTTGTGCAATGCACCAGCTACTTTCCAAAGTGTATGATGAGTCTTTTCTCTGATCTTATTGAGGACTGTATGGAGGTTTTTATGGATGATTTTAGCGTTTATGGTGATTCTTTTAGCCTTTTCTTAGATGGATTATCTAGAGTATTAGATAGATGTGTTAATACAAACCTTGTATTGAATTTTGAAAAATGTCATTTTATGGTGAAACAAGGGATTGTATTAGGACATGTGGTATCTAATACTGGCATTTCTGTAGACCCAGCAAAGGTGAATGTTATTTCTAGTTTACCTTACCCCTCTTCTGTGAGGGAAGTCCGTTCGTTCCTTAGCCATGCAGGTTTTTACAGGAGATTTATTAAGGACTTTAGTAAGGTAGCACTTCCCTTATCCAGATTACTACAGAAGGATATTGAGTTCGAGTTCAGTAAAGATTGCAATCAAGCGTTTGATAAGCTGAAGGCCGCCCTGACTCAAGCTCCAATTGTGAGAGGACCAGACTGGAGCCAGCCATTTGAAATCATGTGCGATGCTTCCAACCATGCAGTAGGAGCAGCGCTGGCTCAGCGCGAAGATAAGGATCCTTTTATTATTGCTTACGCGTCTAAGACTTTAGATGCTGCCCAGTCCAATTATACTACTACTGAGAAAGAGCTTCTTGCTATTGTTTTTGCTCTGGATAAATTCCGAGCTTATTTACATGGTACTAGAGTAGTAGTGTATTCGGACCATGCAGCTTTAAAGTATTTATTATCTAAAAAGGAGTCCAAACCAAGGCTTATACGTTGGATATTGCTATTACAAGAATTTGATTTAGAAATAAAGGATAGGAATGGTAACTAGAATTTAGTGGCACACCACTTGAGTTGCCTTGAGCACATTAAGGATGATTCTACTCCTATAGATGATAATTTTCCATTTGATAACCTGCAAGCAGTATCTGAGGTATCTCCCTGGTATGCACCTGTAGCTAATTACCTAGTTAGCCGCACATTTCCTCCTAACTTTTCTAAGCATCAAAGAGACAAGCTGAAAAACGAGTCTAAATATTATATATGGGATGACCCATATTTATGGAGATGTGGCGTTGATCAGGTAATTAGATGGTGTGTGCCTCAATCAGAATTCCAGTCCATCTTAGAGGCCTGTCACTCATCTGAGAGTGGAGGACATTTTGGCCCTCAAAGAACTGCTAGAAAAATCTTGGACTATGGATTCTGGTGGCCTACTCTTTTTAGAGACGCTGCTGAATTTTGTAAATCTTGCCCTCCATGCCAAAAATTTGGTAATATATCCAAGAGGGATGAGATGCCCCAACAAATTATGCTTTTCTGTGAAATTTTTGATGTTTGGGGCATTGACTTCATGGGTCCATTTCCAAATTCTAATGGACATTTTTATATATTGTTAGCTGTAGATTACGTTTCAAAATGGGTGGAAGCAATTCCTACCCGCACTGATTATGCTAACACTGTTGTTTCCTTTGTGAGAAACCATATTATTTGTCGCTTTGGATCACCACGAGCAATCGTGAGCGATCAAGGCACCCATTTTTGTAACAGGAGACTAACAGGATTAATGAAGAAGCATGGGATAATTCATAAGGTTGCAACAACATACCATCCTCAGACCAATGGGCAAGCCGAGGTGTCGAACATAGAGATAAAACGTATCTTGCAGAAGATAGTCAAACCTTATAGAAAAGACTGGAGTACCAGGCTACAAGATGCACTCTGGGCATACAGAATAGCATACAAAACACCCAGAGCACAATGCCTTTTGGGCAGTCAAGGAGTGCAACATGGGGCTGGAGAACGCCGGAGCTGAAAGGAAGTTGCAACTGCAAGAACTGGAAAGCCTTCGCCTAGAAGCTTATGAGAACTCAAGACTATACAAGGAAAAGATGAAGGCTGCACATGATCAGCACATCAAGAGGAAAGAGTTCCAACCTGGGGATTTAATCCTCCTTTACAAATCTCGTCTGAGGCTCATGCCAGGCAAGTTGAGATCCAGATGGGAAGGTCCATACAGAGTAGAGAAGGCCGAACCGTACGGAGTTTATCACCTAAGTCACCCTTCAAGTTCTGAACTTATCAAAGTTAATGGACAACGCCTAAAGCTATACCATGGCGAGAAGATGCAGAAAAACAAGGAGCTTGAGATCTTCCTCTTGGAGGATCCCCATATAGCAGAAGATTGAGCTAGTGGAGCGTCCAACTTACGGACGTTAAAGCAAAGTGCTAGGTGGGAGACAACCCACCATGGTATGATCGTTCTTTTCTTTATTTTTAGTTTTTCATATTCAATAACTCTTCTCTTTATCAGTACTTTCGTACATCTGCATCTGCATATTTATTAAAAAAAAAAAGCCACGCGACGCGATTGCATCAGCGACGCGCCCGCGTGGCAAGGAGAGGGAGAAAAATAAAAACGAACAGAGAGTCACGCTGGAGCGTGGCTGGAGGCGTGCCAATGGAAAAATTCTACCCATGTGGACGCATGCTCCACGCGTCCATGTCACCTGGAAATAATGACCTCCCACGCAGCCGCGTGCCCTAATTTTCGACGTAAAAAGGGTGCACAACGAAATATTATGCGAGAGTGGTGCTGGATTGGTGATGGACGCACAATCCTTATCACGCGGCAGCGTCGCCAACGCGTCCGCGTCGTTCCCTTCTGAAGCCCACTCACGCGATTGCATGCCCCATGCGATCGCGTCACCCCAATGTTGGCAAATACATCAATTTGAACAGAGAGTTGTGCAGGCGCGAGGCTGCACTCGCGCTAGAAGCCTAACATGGGTCATGCGACCGCGTGACCGACGCGATCGCGTCACCTTACCTGAAGTGCAATCGCGCAATCGCGTGTCCCACGCGGTCGCGTCGCTTGCGCCGCACAGCTCAACCTAATTTTGCCAGTTATCATATCTTTTTCTCTCCAAATCCTAATTTTTCTTTTCCCTCCTTATTTCTTCCTCCTCCCTCCTTCCTTCTATCTCACCTTTCACTCTCTATCTTTCTCACCTCCATTACCAATGTTTTATTTTCTTCTTCACCTTTTTCTTTTCTATCATTCTTCTTATTTTATATGTTATTTTCTTTTCTTTTCTTTTTCTTTTCATTATTCATATTTTCTTTCTTCTTTTTTCCTTTTTACATGGTGTTAGAATTTTATTTGAGTCATTATTCTTCCTTATATGCTTGTGGATTGTTGTAAATTGCTTGACAATTATATATTATTTTCTTTAAAGGGTTGCTTGCAAGTTCACTTTAATACTTTCTATACTTTATTTACCTTGCATGCTATGTGTTTGTGAAAAAGCCCATATGGCATTATGCACTTCTCTATGTTATTCTAATATTCAATGCTTGCTTTTCACAAATTCTCTTTACTATTATATGAATTGAATTTAATTGTCAATACAAATGTGATGGTTTGTTACAAAGTAATACTTGGTCTATGCTACTCATGCCCTTTGCCGGCATGCCAATAAACACCTTGCATTCACTTGTCATTATATGCACTAACTATTTTCCATTAATGATCTTTCACATGTACTCATGAGCGTGTGTTGACATCATTTACCTTTTAATGTGCATTTACAACCGTCCTTTTTCGTTCTCTTCATTGCTATATATCTCTTTAAATTTAATTTACTTTCTCTTCCCTTTTTCAGGATGGCCACCAAGAAAGGAAAAGAGAAAGCTACTCCCAAACCACCAGCAAGAAGAGGAACTAAAAGAGCACTAGCGGCAGAGCCTTCTTCAACTGCAGTCAAGCCCTCAACAAAAAGAGTTAAGAGGATTATCAAGGTTGATGAAAAAGAGAAAGCCTTTCCAGCAAAGGACACTGCGCGATTTCCAAATCGCTACTGTGAGCAGATGTTCCCTATTCTGGCTGAAAGGAGTTACAACAAGGAACACCTTCTTATCCTCCCGCCCAATATTGCTACTTTTGTTGAGCCGCAAATTGAACGAAGACAATGGGGTTTCCTACAGAGACAACAGAAGCAGGTCAATCTTTCTTGGGTAGTCGAGTTCTACTCTAACTTCTACCTGCCTACCCTGCAGTCTGTCTTTGTCCGTCAGAAGCAAGTCCCCATTACAGAAGAGGCTATTCAACAAGCTTTGAGTCTTCCACCTATTCCAGAAAGAATGGACGCCTTCCAAGAAGCTGCACTCAAGCGCCAGATGTACCAATTTGACTGGGAAGCTGTTCTCAGAGTTATCGCACTATCTGGCAGCCGTTGGATCTACGGATACCATCGTACCCACCCTAAGGGTATATTGGCTTCAACATTTACCTTGGAGGCTCGCGTATGGGCACAGATCATGTCCCATTACGTCTTTTCGAGAACTCACGAGTCCTCCTTCACAGTGGACATGGACGTTCTACTATGGTGCATCCTTACAGACCAGCTTCTGAATCTACCAAGACATATCTGGAATGCCATGGGACACGTACGAATTGCGGACAACTTACCTTTTCCCGCCTTGGTCTCAGATCTTGTCTCAGCAGCCGGAGTTTTCTACAGAGCTGGAGACACCAAAGTCATGCTTCCACGGGATGATCAGTATGTCCCCAATGGGAAGTACCTCAAACTTCTAGCAGCCACTACGAGCTTTCCCACTACTCTGGTTGAAGATATTCCTTCTTCAACACCACAAGCACCTACAACAGATGAACTGCTCCAGCAGATAATCAAAAGATTGGATCGGCAAGAACAGAAAGCGAAGTTAAGAGAGCGTCGTAACGAGCGCCGATTCAAACACCTCAAGGAGCTACTCAAGGGACACTTCAAGGACTCAGACACCCCGGACTCCACTTCTTTTACCAGCACAGGGAGCCATGATGGCCCCAACTGTGGAGATACTGCTACCAGCCCACCCCTGTTCCTGACAGATGGCACCGAGGACGGTGCAAAACCTTAAGTGTGGGGAGGTCGGTCAGTACCTAACTTCCGGAGGTAATTTCTCTTCCCTAGCACCAATAAATTAGGATATTTAGTTAGATTTTCTTTCTTTTATAGAATAGTATAAATTGCATAGTAATAGGTTAGTTGCATGCATGCTCTACTTGATTGAAAAGACAATAAGTTTCTTCTAAGACTCTATCTTTGGAACAAAATTTCACTAATTTTTCACATTTTTATGATAAATCTGCTTGAAGTTGTATTTGGAACATGATTTTCGAGCTAAAGAACACACAACCTGTGAAGATTTGAGCCTTTATGCATGGTTACATTATTTAACCATAATTATTTTATTCTTGTGTGTTTACTTCTCTATGATTGTAATCTATATTTTGTTTCATCTTATATATCCAATGTTTATTATATTTATATGCTTGCATATGATTGAGGCCATTATTTATTTAGCTTACTTATCCAAATTAAGCCTACCCTTTTAATTACCTTTGTTAACCACTTTGAGCCTTTAAATCCCATTTGTTCTATATTTCACCACATTACTAGCCTTAAGCGAAAAAATAATTGTATATCCCAAATTGAATCTTTGGTTAGCTTAAGATAGAATTGTGTGTGCTAGTTAAGTATGGGAAATTGTGGGAACAAAAGTTATTAAGTGAATGTGTCATGATAATTTAATGGGAATTTGGATACCTACTCATGTGAAACTATAAGAATAAAAAATCTATGTGCATTGATAAGCTATGTTTATTTTTATGTTTCTATGTTAAAAAAAAATCAATCAATAAATAAGGGGACAAAATTACCCCAATGCTGAATTAAGAATTCAAAAATCAATGCACATATGATAAAATTAAAATAAAAAGTTGATACATGAGTATGGAACGTAAAAGGGAATTCTGGGTAGCTAGGTATGAATTCTAAGGTTATGCAAGTTATATAGGTTGGGTTGAATCTTGGGTTAATTAAAGATTCAATTTATAAGCTCACTTGACCATACATGTATCCCCCTACCTACCTTGGCCCCATTACAACCTTGAAAAGACCTCATGATGTTTGCATTGGTATATTAACTGTTGTTGATTGGTTAAGAGAAGAACAAAAGTTAGAGAGCATGATTAGAGAAGGATAGAGTGATTACCCTATACACTAGAGAGATTAGAGCGTACATACATCATCAGTGAGGGTTCAATGCTTGAATTTCCATGTTCGCTGCTTTCATGAGCTATCTTCTTGCACTTTTATCTGTCTTACTGTATAATGATAGAATTAGTGGAATTTGATTTGTAATTGTTTTGAAGAGCTTATTTACTTTTGATCAAGTGGGCAAGAATCATATAGTTGCATTCATATATATATATATATAGGTTGCATTGCATTTCATAGGTTTTACATGTTCTTCCTCATTTATTTTATCTCCTTCAATTAAGCATGAGGACATGCTAATGTTTAAGTGTGGGGAGGTTGATAAACCACTATTTCATGGTTTATATTGTGTTTGATTATGTGGTTTTATCATGATCTTTGCCCACTTATTCATTAAATAAGCATGCATTTATATTTCCTTCCTAAAGATGTTTTATGGTTGAAAACTTGCTTCCTAGAGACTTTTAATTATGTATTTTATTTCTCCCTTATTCCATTCGATGCCGTGATCTGTGTGTTAAGTGTTTCAGGCTTTATAGGGCATGAATGAGTTGGAGATTCGAAGGGGAGCCTGCAAAAATGGAAAGAACATAAGAAATTGAGGAGATGACCAGCGAGAAGCGACGCGGCCGCATGGATGACGCGACCGCGCAACATGGAATAGCACGAGTGACACGGCCGCATGGACGACGCGTCCGCGTGGCAAAGCAGAAACGCGAATGACGCGTCCGCATGAGCAACGCGATCGCGTGACCTGCGCGATCTGCATAATTTACAGATTTGCTGGGGGCGATTTCGGGCCCTATTTTGACCCAGTTTTTGGCCCAGAACAGCAGACTAGAGCCAAAGAACATGCAGAAACCAAAGACAACATTCATTCTACATAGTTTTAGTTTTTAGATCTAGTTTTACTCCTCCTCTAGGTTTTCTCTCTACACATTCATAGTTCTTAGGATTTAATTTTCACTTACCTTTTTGGCATTGGAACACTGAGAAGAGTTATTACCTCATCAAGACTTCATCATTCTAGTTCGTTTTTTTTACTTAGCTTCACTCTTCCATGTTCTTTGCTTTGTTAATTTTACCATTGGAATATTTTTAGGATTATTTAATACAAGGATCACCTTTATTTTTAATTGACTATTTCGATTTTTATTTCCAATGTCTTCCTTTAATTCCTTTTTATATGCTATGAATTCTACATTCACAATGAGCGAGTAGTTTCCTAACTTGATGGGGAATTGATTGAAAGGAACCCTTGAGTTGGAAGGCTTGAAAGAAAAATTGTAATTGGGTTTATGGTTGGATTGCCTCCTAATCACTAACACCAATCCCTTTTAATTAAGTGGATTGCAAATTGTGAACGGACGTGGCATTCCAACTTGTTTGACTTTCCTTCACCTAGCGAAGGATAACTAAACAGGACAACCTTCAATTGTCAATTAATCCTAAAAGCATTCCAACAATAATAGGATTCCAACTAATCAATTCCCAGTCAAGGCCTTTATTTACACTATTCAAATTCACCAATTTAATTTCCTGTCTGCTCAATTCAACCCTTTTTGAAAACCTCTGATTAATAAAATAGCACACTTTTCTGTAACTCGTTGGGAGACGACCTGGGATTCATACTCCCAGTATTTTAAATTCAATTTTCTGTGACACCTTTCTAAATTGATAGGCAGATTTCTGGCGAATTAAGAACTATACTTGCAACATATATATTTTAATAATTTTTAATTCGCTAATTTCTGCCCCCATCAATTGATCATATGCATATGGCTCCTCCCACCTTTGATTATCCCATTCTTGATACACATCTTAATTAAGGTTCCCATTTCCTACAACATAGTTGTAATCACACGCATAGCCAAAGTGAGAATTTATAGTGAAAAGTGAAAATAAGAAACAAAAGCTAACAAGAAATAATGAAACAAAGTCCTAAAACTAGCAAAAACTAACAAGCAATCCAAAAATCAAGCTATTCACAATATTCACATATATACAATAACCAATAACATAACACCATTGCGATCCCCGGCAACGGTGCCATTTTGATTTGTGGAAATTGTGTCGGTATAGAATTTCCTCAATTGAATGAACTCTCGTTGCAAGTATAGTTCTACACCAACAAACAATCCTCCCAATCAAAAATTTGGTTTTGTCACAAGTAACAAACCCCTAAATTTATAAACCGAAGTATTGAACCTCGGGTCGTTCTTCCTAGGAATTGCAATAAAGTGTCTTGTTATTGGTTATGAGGTATGTTTGGGGTTTTTAAGATGATGGACAAGAAATATAAATGGCAAAGGAAATAAACTAACAAAAAGTTCTTGGCAAGGTTAGGTGGTCAAGGATTTCTATCCTAAACACTAACCACAACATGAGAATTGGCAAGGATCAACCCCATTAAGTCATCCTCTAACTAATAAAGGAAAGTCAAATGAGCTATGTCAATCCAAGTCCATAAGTCCTAGTTCTACACCTAATCAATTGGTGAGATCTAGCATTAATGGCTCCCAATCGTCAATCACTTGGACATTAGTGACTCAAGAGTTCCTAAGTTACCTTCCCAAGCCAAGAGCACAAAATTCTACTCTAAAGCCCAACCAAGCATTTTGTCAAACACTTGGTGGGTGTATAAGGAAAGCATAGTAAAATTGAAAGGAATATAAATGTACACTACTTAATTGCAAGGAATTAAACAACAATAAAGCAAATCAATAATAAAAGAACATGAATCATAAATTGCATTAAAAGAAAATAGAAGAAGAAAGGGTGATCAACAACAAAGTAGGCAATTACAAGAATAAAATACAAAATTAGAGAGAGAAAGAGTAGCAGAACAAGAAATTGTAAAGGAAAAGTAAATCAAAGCATGAAGTAAACTTAGATCTAAGAAATTCTAATCCTAATTCTAGAGAGAAGAGGGAGCTTTTCTCTCTAGAAACTAAACTACATGATGCCAAAAATTTCAAATAATTGCTCCCCTCTTTGCCCAAGCTTGAATTCTGCATGAAATAGCATTAGAAATGAGTTGGGTTAGGCCCAAAGTGCTTCAGAAATCGCTGGGGGCGAATTCACTTTAGTGGACCACGTGCTCAATCGGCGTGCACGCGTACATGGCTCGTGCGCGCCCCTTTATGCGAAGTAACATATGACAAACTTTATATCATTTTGAAGCCCCGAATGTTATCTTTCCAACACAACTGAAACCATTTCATTTGGACTTCTGTAGCTCAAGTTATGGTCAATTGAGTGACAGGAGGTCAGGCTTGTCAGCTTTACGGTTCCTTCATTTCTTCATGAGTTCTCCCACTTTGCATACTTTTCTCCTCACTTCTTCCACCCAATACTTGCCTTATGAACCTGAAATCACTTACCAAACATATCAAGGCAATGAATGGAATTAAAGCGAATTAAAATCACCAATTTTAGGGCCTAAAAAGTATGTTTTCACATTTAAGCACAATTCAAGGGAGAATTACAAAACCATGCTATTTCATTGAATAAATGTGGGAAAAGGTGATAAAATCTCCCAAATTAAGCACAAGATAAACCACAAAAGTGGGGTTTATCATGGCACGCCAGCCTTTAGGCGTGGCACGCTGGTATAAGTTTCCAGAGAGGATGAAAGAGGCCAATTACATGGGGCGTGCCACTTGGTATCGAAGGCATGGCACGCCACTCACCATTCTTCACTTAGGCGTGCCACTTGAGCAACCAGGCGTGGCACGCCAGTGTCATTCAGAGAGCAAAGAAGCATTGGGGCGTGCCACTTGAGTTTGTGGCGTGGCACGCCAAACAGAGGAACCACTCACTCACAAAAGGGGCGTGGCACGCCAGACCTTGGGCGTGCCACGCTAGTGCAACTTTCCAGAGAAGCTTAGCCAAGCATAGAGCAAGGGCGTGGCACGCTAGTTCAAGTTTTCAGAGGAAAAGAAAAGTGGAAAAAGGCAAAGGGCATGCTACTTGAGTTCGAAGGAGTGGCACGCCAACACAAGAATTCCACTATGGCGTGCCACTTGAGTTCGAAGGCGTGGCATGCCAAGGTTGATAGAGAGATGAGCGTGCCACTTGAAGTATTGGGCGTGACACGCCAAGCTAGAAATGAAGGGCACGTGACACGCCAGTAAAGCGCCAGCCACACGCCAGCTGGGAAGTCATGCTTATTGAGTATTTTCTTTTCCCTCCAAAATGTAATTTTCCTTTTTCACTTTTGTAATTCTTTTATTTTACTAGGAATAGTATAAATACCCCAATGAGTACTGAAGAGGGGGTTAAGCAGTCAGTTTTAGATCCACTTTTACACTTCACTTTTGAGTACTTTTTGAGCTATGAGTAGCTAACTTCCCTCTCATTGAGAGAGGGAGCTCTGTTGTACTTGATGGATTGATAATAGTGAAATTATTATTCTCTTCATCTTCTCTTTGATTTTCTAGAAGGAATTTCATTCTTAATGCTTAGTGTTCAATTATCTTGGAAAAGAGATTGAATGCAATTGGGTTTCATGGGAATCTTGGGAAAGGAAACATGAAACCATGCTTGAAATCCCTTCTCACACTTGATTAGAATCTGGGTTTTGGTGTTTGGATATGTGACATATAATCCTCCCTCTACTTTGACCTATAATGGTGTGTGGTATAATCAGGGACCAAGCATATCTCTCTTCATGAGAAATTAGACCAAGGAATTGGCTATTGATCAAGATTTGAGAGATTGAGTCACCAAGGGATTGGGGCTCAATCAATCATGATTGCCAAGAGGTCAATGAGTTGCATGATTGAAGAGGATATAAGCTAGATTTGATCCAAAGAGACAACATCTCCTAATCTCAATGAATTTTCCCATTCTTATCTATCCATTTCTCTATAGCTTAATTTTACATTCAGCAATTCCCCATTCCCATTTACATTCAAGTCATTTATGATTCTGCACTTTACATTCTGCACGTTATTGCTTTTCTTTATATTCTAGTCATTTACATTTATGTTATTTACAATTCTGCACTTCACAATCCTATTGATCCTCTTGACTAATTCATCAATTAATTAAAACTGCTCAAATTTGCCAATCTCTGTGGATACGATCCCACTCCACTGTGGGTTATTACTTGACGATAATTTTGGTGCGCTTGCCAAAAGAACTAATTCACCAATTTTTGAATGGGGTGTGAATTGGATTCATCAAGTTTTATGGCGCCGTTGCCGGGGATTGGCTTAAATTTGACAGTGATTAAATTGATTGGAGAGCTAGATTAAGCAATTTAAATTCCTTGTTATTTTAGTTTCTTTTATTTAGCGCCTTTTATATTTTTTATTTTGAGTTCCATTTTTTTCTTCTTTGATCGTTCTTATTCATCATCCATATTTCCACTCTTCTAACTGTTTGATTAATTGCACCATTCACAATAACAACCACTCTAACAAGAGTAATTTTTTCATTCATTTTCTTTCTTGCTTTTTTGCCTTGTTGGTTGTATGACAGGTAGAAGAAGCGGGGCTTCAACTTTCTTTGATTCTGAACCTGAGAGGACCTTCCTTAGATTAAGGAGGGAAGTAAGAGGGAAGAGAGTCATTGGTGCTGAGGAAGAGGAAGAGTATTTTGAAACAGACATGGAGGATAATATGGAGAACCACCATGAAGAAGAAGCTCACAACCATGCCAGAAAATGCCCAGTCAATCATGATGGGCAAGAAAGGAGAGTCTTAGGCTCCTACATCAACCCAAACCCAGGAAATTGTGGCAGCAGCATCCTAAAGCCAACAATTCATGCCAATAATTTTGAGCTGAAGCCTCAGCTCATCACACTTGTTCAGAATAATTGCTCATATGGAGGAAGTACCCAAGAAGACCCTAATCAACATCTCAGCATATTCTTGAGGATATGTGATACTGTAAAGTCCAACGGGGTACACCCCGACATCTACAAACTACTCTTGTTCCATTTCTTACTCCGAGATAAGGCAGCAAAGTGGTTGGAATCATTTCCCAAGGATAGCCTAACTACATGGGAGGAGGTCGTGAACAGATTCCTTGCAAGATTTTACCCTCGACAAAGAATCAACAGGCTGAGAGCTAAGGTGCAAACTTTCAGACAACAAGATTGAGAAACACTCTATGATGCCTGGGAGAGATTCAAAGATCTGACAAGAAGATGCCCACCAGAAATATTCAATGAGTGGGTACAACTACATATCTTTTATGAGGGTTTATCCTATGAAGCAAAGAAGGTAGTTGATCATTCTTCAAGAGGCTCACTGGTAAACCACTATTTTATAGTTTATATTGTGTTTAATTGTGTGGTTTTGTCATGATCCTTACCCACTTATTCATCAATTTAACATGCATTTAGATTTCCTTCCTAAATTTAGTACATGTTTGAAAATTGCTTCCTAGAGACTCTAATTATTTAATTTTAATTCTCCTTTATTCTATTTGATGCCGTGATTTGTTGTCAAGTGTTTCAGGCTTTATAAGGCATGAATGAGATGGAGATTAGAGAGGAAGCTAGCAAAAATGGAAGGAACACAAGAATTTAAGGAGATAACCAGCGAGTAGTGACGCGGTCGCATGGCTCACGCGACCGCGCGAAGGAGCGCAAATCGCAGTGACGCGGCCGCATGGCTTGCGCGGCCGCGCGGATTGGAAAGCGCAAGCGACGCGGTAGCATGGATGACGCGAACGCGTGGAGAGGAAAAAGCGCAAGCGACGCGTCCGCATGGATGACGCGATCGCGTGACATGTGCGATCTGCATAATCTGCAGAATTCGCTGGGGGCGATTTTGGACCTTATTTTGGCCCAGTTTTTGGCCCGGAACAGCAGACTAGAGTAAGAGAAAATGCAGAAACAACAGACACATTCATTTAGTAGTTTTAGATCTAGTTTTTTTTTACTCTCTTAGGTTTTTCTCTCTAGTTTTTAGAATTTTAATTTTCAATTGGTCTTAGCATTGGAACATTGAGAAGAGTTATTTCCTCATCAAGACTTCATCATTTTAGTTTGTTCTCTTAACTTGGTTTTATTCTTCCATGTTCTTTGTTATGTTCAATTTTGTCATTCAGATACTTTTATGATTAATTAATGCAAGGATTATTTCTTTTTAATTCAATTTCAATTCCAATAATCATGTCTTCTTTTAATTCCCTTTCATGTGCCATGGATTCTTTATTTACAATGCGTGAGTAGTTTCATTACTTGATGGGGAGTTGATTAAAAGGAACTCTTGAGTTGGAAGGATTGAAGGAGAAATTTGTAGTTGGGTTAAATGTTGGATTGCTATCCTGTCACCAACGCCAATCCCTTTGAACTAAGTGGGTTGCAACTCGTGAACAGATCTGGCATTCCAACTTGTTTGACTTTCCCTTACCTAGTAAAGGATAACCAAATAGAGTAACCGTTAATTATAAATCAATCTTAAAAAAAATCACTCCATCAATGATAGAGATTCTAACTAATCAATTCCCAGTCAAGGCTTTTATTTATATTATTTAAAAATTTCTCAATTTAAATTCCAAATTACTTAGCTCAACTTCTTGGAACATCTGATTAATAAAACAACACATTTTTCTGCAACTCATTGGGAGACGACCTGGGACTTAAAACTCCCAGTAATTTTAATTTAAACTCTCTGTGACATATTTTTAAATTGATAGGCAGATTTTCGGTGAGTTAAGAACTATACTTGCAACGTAACCATTTTAATAAATTTTTAATTCACCAGCTTCTGCTTCCCATCACTCACTCAACAAAAAGAAAACCATTGAAGAGGCCATAGATGTCATTGAGACTGTAGCTGAAAATGAGTATTTCTATGCTTCAGAAAGGACTTAGAAGAAGGGAGTGCTAGAACTCAACTCTGTAGATGCTTTGTTAGCTTAGAACAAGGCAATTGCAGCTCAAATAGCAGCTCTAACCAAAAGGATGGAGGCCAATCAAGCTTCAGTCATTCAAGACCAAACCCTTCTACAAGAAGGAAATGCACCAGAATCTGAAGGTGACTGGGAACAAGCCAATTATGTGAACAATTCATCCAGACCACCATATGACCCACACTCTAAGACATACAACCCAGATTGGAAGAACCACCCAAACTTTGGGTGGAGAAATCAACAAAACCACAACCAGGACCACAACAAGCCTTATTCATCAAATCAGCATTCCAACCACAACCCCAACCATCAAACAGGGAACCATAGACCCTATCATAACTCACAAAATACATCATACCATAGTAACCAACCCATACACAACAACCTCAATCAAGATGCACCATCCTCAACTATACAACCATGTGAAATCAAGAGCAACTTTGAGAGGATGGAGGTTGCAATAGCACAACTATCCTCACAGATTACAGGGGCAGTCTCCACCCTCATGGACAGACAAGCACAAACTGAAAGAAGAATAGACACTAATCAAGAAGAATACAGGTCAAATCTGAAAAATCAAGGCGCAGTAATCTCAAAGTTGGAAGCACAAGTGGGGATTTTATCCAAGCAAATCCCACTTCCCACACACACATTTTCTAGTGATACCATGGCTAACCCAAGAGGGGAATGCAAAGCCATTACTCTAAGAAGTGGGAAGGTTGTAGAAGAAGGAACCCCAAGCAAAGACAAGCATGAAGAAGCTGCAGCAAACCATGGGAACAAGGATGAAGGGGAGATCCCTACTCCACCTCCACCAAAACTAGTCTTGAAGCCTTATGTGCCAAAGGCACTGATAAACCCCAATTTTGTGGTTTATCTTGTGCTTAATTTAGGGGATTTTATCACATTTTCCCCCATTTATTCAATAAAATAGCATGGTTTTACAATTCTCCCTTGATTTGTGCTTAAGTGAAAAAATATGCTTTTTAGGCCCTAAAATTGGTGATTTTAATTCACTTTAATTCCATTCGATGCTTTGATGCATTTGTTGAGTGATTTCAGGTTCATAAGGCAAGTATTGGATGGAAGGAATGAAGAAAAAACATACAAAGTGGGAGAACTCATGAAGAAATGAAGGAACCGTAAAGTTGTCAAGTCCGACCTCTTCGCACTCAATCGTCCATAACTTGAGCTACAGAGGTTCAAATGAGGCGGTTCTAGTTGCGTTAGAAAGCTAACATCTGAGGCTTCGAAATGATATAAATTTTGCTATATTTTGCTTCACGTATAGGGGCGCGCATGTGCCATGTACGCGTGCGCGCCGATGCTGCTTGTGGCCCACTAAAGTGAAATCGCCCCCAGCGATTTCTGAAGCACTTTGGGCCCAACCCAACTCATTTCTAATGCTATTTCATGCAGAATTCAAGCATGGGCAAAGGGGGAGCAATTGTTTGAAGTGTTAGCATCATGTAGTTTATTTTCTAGAGAGAGAAGCTCCCTCTTCTCTCTAGAATTAGGATTAGAATTTCTTAGAACTAGGTTTAATTCATGCTTTGATTTACTTTTCCTTTACAATTTCTTGTTCCTTTACTCTTTCTCTCTATAATTTTGTATCTCATTCTTGTAATTGCTTACTTTGTTGTTTATGCACTCTTTCTTCTTCTATTTTCCTTTAATGCAATTTATGATTCATGTTCTTTTATTATTGATTTGCTTTATTGTTGTTTAATTCCTTGAAATTGAGTAGTGTAGATTTACATTCCTTGCAATTTACTATGTTTTCCTTTTATGCCTTCCAAGTGTTTGATAAAATTCTTGGTTGGATTTTAGTGTAGATTTTAGTGTTCTTGGCTTTGGTAGAGTAATTAGTGACGCTTGAGTTATCTAATTCCCGTGTTGATTGATAATTAGACACTGCAAATTGATTTAGATACCACTAAAGCTAGTCTTTCCCTTGGGAGATGGCTAGGACTTGTGGAATCAAATTAATTCATCCACTTGACTTTTCTCCATGGTTAGAAGTTAACTAAGTGGTAGCAATGGATAATTGTGGTCACAATTGAGGAGGATAACTAGGATAGGACTTCTAAGTCTCATTCCTTGTCAAGAGCTTTCTAGTTGTTAGTTTATTTTCATTGCCGTTTACCTTTCATGCTTCTTATCAAAAATCCCAAAACATGCTCCAAACCAATAACAAGGCACTTTATTGCAATTCCTAGGGAGAACGACCCGAGGTTAAATACTTCGGTTTATAGATTTTAGGGGTTTGTACTAGTGACAAATAAAATTTTTGTATGAAAGGACTATTGTTGGTTTAGAAACTATACTTTACAACGAGCTTTCATTTGTGAATTCTAAACCACACAAAGCTCAGTCATCAAAATGGCGCCGTTGCGAGGGAATCGCAATGGTGTTATATTATTGGTTATTGTATATATGTGAATATTGTGAATTGCTTGATTTTTGGATTGCTTGTTAGTTTTTGCTAGTTTTAGGACTTTGTTTCATTATTTCTTGTTAGCTTTTTGTTTCTTATTTTTACTTTTCACTATGAATTCTCACTTTGGCTATGAGTGTGATTATAACTATGTTGTTGGAAATGGGAACTTCAATGAAGATGTGCATCAAGGATAGGATAACCAAAGGTGGGAGGAGCCATATGCATATGATCAATCCTCTTGGCAACAACCTCCACTAATGCACTATGAAGAAGAGCCATTCTATGATGCATACCAATCCAATGGTTAGGGTGAATCCCCTTGTGACTTCCAAGAACCACCACCATACACCTATGGGCCATATCCTCAACATAGCCATCAACTATACTCACAAGCCACCTTTCACCAACCATCTTCATATGACCCTAATCCATATCCCTCCTACCAACAACCATATGAGCTATATGAACGACATATAGAGCCACCACCATTCCAACATCAACATTTTCAAGAGCCACCCCCTCCATATTATTACCAAGATGAACCACGTCCAATGTATGAAAATTTCCAACCACAAGATGAATACTACTTTCCACCACAACCTCCCATGGAAGAATATTCATGCCCTTCAATCCAAGAGCCATATGATCCTACTCATGATATCCAAGAGGAGCAAGAGTCAAGGGATCATTTCAAGGAGTCATTGGAACAATTCCAAGCAACCATGGAGTGTGTTGTGCAACAAATGGAAAGAAGGGAAAATATTAGACCACCACAACTCTACCAAGAAGAACCACATTCCTATTATGAATCCTTCCCCCAAATTGATGAACCCTTCCATTCACCCCAACCTCCAATGGATGACATCCTTAATGTTCCTGTTCAAGGACAAGAGGAGATGAAAAGGGACGTAGAACAATTTACGGCTGCCTTGGATGAGGTAGTAAACCGGTTAGCATCCCACTGCTTGAACACTCAAGGAACTCCCATGGCTACATGCGGAGAATCAAATGAAGAGCATAGCATGAAGGAGAGATTGGTGGAGAATGAGGGAAGTTTTTTTGTATTGGAACAATTGGAGGAAGCCATAATTGTTGAAGTAGAGGAAGAGATGGTTGAAGACTTAGGAGATGCGAAATCTCCTTGGGAACATAGAGTTGAAGAAAACCCCTCCAAGATGATTGAAATTGATGTTAGGGAGGAAAGTGCACACCTTCCAAGGCATATTCCATATGAAGCCTTGGATGGGATAGAGAAAGAATTGAGTTCCCTTAGTGAGAAAGATCAAGCACCAAGTCTTAGTGGTGAAGAATTCTTTGAACATGAAGAACCTTCCCCCATTGGATTTGAAAGCAATGTGGAGGTAAATCTCTCTCGTCCTCCCATTCATGATTTGAGTAAGGGAAAAAGTTTAGATAAAATTGTTGAACAAAGGATTGAAATTAAGAGATCTTCTGGAGAGGTGGAAGTCCTTAGAAAAAGGAGGATGGGAATTGAATACGCTTTGTCAAGACCCTTGGAATCACCTTTGCCTAGGTTGCCATCTACACCTTCATCTGAGTGGGTGGAACTCATTTCTATTAGCTTTATTATCCCACTTGAATATGGTTTGCTTGAAACGGATGGCCAATTTAGGATGCTTTGTGGGATGAAGCGTAAAAGAAAGATGTTTCGTGGTTGGCGTTGCAAATCAAGGCTCATTATGGTTGATGCATCAAATATGAGATATAAAGGTTGGAGTAGTGCTTACCTAGATGGGTCTAGAAGGATTGTTGGTCACTTTATAGTGAATTCACCTTGCTCACCACCCGGATGGGCTAATAATGAGAGTCAACTTCAAGACGGGTGTGAAAACAAATTGTGGGACCCCGGATTACAAGGAGGAAATCAATTTTGGGAGCCCCAAACTTGTGAAGAACTTCATCAACACTTGGTGCAAATGATAAGAAATCTCGAGGCACAATGGAGAACCAAGCATTAGTGGATGTTCCAAGATGGCTTCAAGCACAACCGCCTTGAGAGGAGTTCCCCATAAGTCCAACTTAAGGACAATAAACAAAAGTGCTAGGTGGGAGACACCCCACCATGGTAATATCCTTCCATTTTTCTCTTTGTAAATATTGGTAATTTAGGTTTAATTTCATGTTTTGATTACTTAGTTGAGTTTATTTGGGAGTCTAGCAGGTTAAATAAGGTTTTATGATGTTTTGGTATCTGTTTGGAGGTTTGGAATGCTTGGTTTGGTGCAAAAACATAGAAAATTTTTGAAAAACAGAGCACCATCCACGCGCACGCGCACCCCACGCGTACGCGTGAATCAAGCAATTTCGGCCATCCACGCGCACACGTCATGTACGTGTACACGTGGATTGAGTTTTTCCACCCCTCCATACATTCACCCGAGAGTTGTGCCTGAAGTGTGCCAACCTTGTGCCTCAGGGCACGCGCATGCGTACCTTGCGCGTATGCGTCGACTTTTTACTTTGTCATGCACGCGTACGCGTCAGCCGCGCGTACGCGTCGCTTCCATTTCATCAATCCATGCTTACGCGCACATGATGCGCACACGATGCGCACACGTGGATTGCCCTGTTTCACCTTCTTTTCTTCTCTTCTTTCCATTTCTTTCCTTCTTCTCTTTTCTCTTCTTTTCTTTCTACCCTTCAAACATCATTCGACACTACCAAACACCATGTAACACCATTTCTTTTAGTTAGTTAGTTAGTTTAATTTTTGTTTTCCATTATAAGTGTTGGATTACTAATCTTGTTTACCATTTACTACTGCTTATTACTAATGGGATGTTAGTTTAACATCATTGTTGTTATTGTCATTGTTGGATTCCTTTGTTGAGGTTGCAATTTATTACTTGGTCTTGAATTTTTATGTTGAACATTTGTGAATACCAAGTACATGTTACGTTGCCTTTATGCATCTTAACTCTTTGAATTGCATGTTTTGGCCACCATGCATTCATCATCCATTGTTAGGCAATTGTACATTATCAATGCATTTTTTTAGGATGCTTGTTCTAATTGATCATCACCTATTTCATGCATTGAGTTTGTGGAATCGTGAAATTGGATCGAAAGCTTACCTATCGACATATTTTTGAGCTTTCTAAGCTTTGTGGACCATGCTTGCTATGTGATTGATTTTCACTTCTATATCCTTTTTTCTAAGTTCCATAGCATCCATGTGTTTCACTTCTATGTCACTTAGGTGTTGATGTGTCATTGATTGTTGTGTGAGTTTCATATACCATTTTGTTCACTAAATCTACCTACACATCAATCAATGTCCATGCACTATCCAATTTCGCATTGGCTTGATTAATTGCTTGAATGCTTTTATACTTCTTCACTACTTGTTTGGTTGCCCTAACTTATAAGTCTTTTAAAGTATCTCAAGCACACTAGAATGAGTGAAATGTATGCTTTCTTTTGTGTAAATGTGACATAGCTTTTTTATACTAGCGTGTGTGTGCGTGTTCTAAACCGCGCGTAATTTTAGAATCCACACACCTATTTTTCATCAATGTCACACTAATTCACTCGCTCAATTCTAGTGATTCACCTCATTCCAACAATTCACCCTTCGTTGCTTTTGTATCTTCTCATCTTACGGTGTTTATTTTGTTTTTTATGATCGATGCACCATAAGCCAAAATGGAAGCGGAAGAAAGAACACGCAGCAACCGGTTGACCTACCAGCTGAAGGTGGCAACTCGGAAAGTCACCGTACCCCCTTGCTCATTTTTTCAGTGCACCGAGGACGGTGCAAACTTTTAAGTGTGGGGAGGTCGTCCGACCACTCGGCGTTTTTGGGTGACAAGTTTCTAATCCCAACACTTTTGCATTTCATTTTAGGATTCTTAGTTACACTTTCTTATTTTGCATATGTATATAATAAGCTTAGTCAAAATCATGATATTTTCCAAGAATTTTATCTATAAGGCACCCCTATTGATTGAAATTTTTTTTTTTAGAACTTGCTTGAATTATATACTTCGTGGATCATGTTCTGAGCTAAGAACACAAGCATGTGAAATTTGAGCCTAATTGTGTGGTTACATCATACATAACCACTTACTTTCATTCTTGTGTGCATTATTCTCTTTCTATGATTGTAATCCTTGATTTGTTCAATTCTATATGTCCATTATTTTGTGTATACATGCATTTACATGATTGAGGCCATTGTTCGAATAGCTCACTTACCCAAATAGCCTACCTTTTATCTTCCATTGTTAGCCAATTTTGAGCCTATGCTTATCTCATTTGTTCTTAATGTCAGCACATTACAAGCTTAAGTGAAAAATAATAAAAGTTCCTTATTTGGATCTTTGATTAGCTTAGGCTAGTGAGAGTGTTCATCATTTGATTTTGCGAGAGTTGGGAACATTGGGTAGAGATAAAAGTGTGTTTACATTTTTGTTGAAAAATCATGGAAATTGGGTACATACTCATGTATTAATCATGTGTAAACCATATGCATTGATGTTCTTGTATATATTTCTAAAAAAACGAAGAAGAAAGAAAGGAAAGCAATAAGAAGGGAACAAAAATGCCCCAAAGTCAAGGTTCAATAAAAATCAATGCATATGTGTGGTGATCGAAAGGGAATGCATGAGTGTGTGAAAAAGTGAAGAATGGATAGCTAGGTGTTTAGAATTGTATAGGTTGTCATAGGTTAGGTGGGAAGTTTATGTTGATCAAAGATTCAGATCTCTAGCTCATTTGACCATATGCATCCTACCTTGACCCTAGCCCCATTACAACCTATGGGAAAGCCCTCATGATATTTGTATACATGCATGAATTAATTGTTGATTGTTAGATGAAAAACAAATCTTGGAAAGCATGATTAGGGGAGAATTGAGCGAATCAACCCCATACACTTGAGCGACTAGAGCGGATACACATCCGGTGAGGGTTCGATTGCTCAATTACATGTTTCCACCCATGATCATCTTTTCTTGCAAGTTTGGAAAATCTTTTTAATAATTCAATTCAATTGTGGATTTGATTTGACTGCTATGGCTTTAGCCCTTGTACTTAAATATGTTTTCTTGGAAGTTGACTTGTTTTGACCAATTGGACGCATTCATGTAGATAGATTGCATATAGATAGATTGCATTTAGTTAGTTTACATTGAATAAATGTGATACCCCTTTGCTTATTTCTTGATTTTAGCATGAGGACATGCTTAGTTTAAGTGTGGGGAGATTTGATAAATCCCAATTTTTTGGTTTATCTTGTGCTTAATTTGGGGGATTTTATCACCTTTTTCCACATTTATTCAATGAAATAGCATGGTTTTACAATTCTCCCTTGATTTGTGCTTAAGTGTAAAAATATGCTTTTTAGGCCCTAAAGTTGGTGATTTTAATTCACTTTAATTCCATTCGATGACTTGATGTGTTTGTTGAGTAATTTCAGGTTCATAAGGCAAGTATTGGATGGAAGGAATGAAGAAAAAGCATGCAAAGTGGGAGAACTCATAAAGAAATGAAGGAACCGTAAAGCTGTCAAGTCCGACCTCTTCGCACTCAATCGACCATAACTTGAGCACCAAATGAGGCGGTTCTAGTTGCGTTGGAAAGCTAATATCCGGGACTTCAAAATGATATAAAATTTGTTATATGTTGCTTTGCGTTTAGGGGCGCGCATGCGCCATGTACGCGTGCACGTCGATGCTGCTCGTGGCCCACTAAAGTAAAATCGCCCCCAGCGATTTCTGAAGCACTTTGGGCCCAACCCAACTCATTTCTAATGCTATTTCATGCATAATTCAAGTTTGGGCAAAGGAGGAGCAATTGTTTGAAGTTTTAGCATCATGTAGTTTAGTTTCTAGAGAGAGAAGCTCCCTCTTCTCTCTAGAATTAGGATTAGAATTTCTTAGATCTAGGTTTAATTCATGCTTTGATTTACTTTTCCTTTACAATTTCTTATTCTTCTACTCTTTCTCTCTCTAATTTTGTATCTCATTCTTGTAATTGCTTACTTTGTTGTTGATGCACTCTTTCTTCTTCTATTTTCCTTTAATGCAATTTATGATTCATGTTCTTTTATTATTGATTTGCTTTATTGTTGTTTAATTCCTTGAAATTGAGTAGTGTAGATTTACATTCCTTGCAAGTAAAGGCAGGCTATATATATATATATATATATATATATATATATATATATATATATATATATAGTGTTTGATAAAATACTTGGTTGGATTTTACTGTAGATTTTAGTTTTCTTGGCTTTGGTAGAGTAATTAGTGACGCTTGAGTTATCTAATTCCCGTGTTGATTGATAATTAGACGCTACAAATTGATTTGGATACCACTAAAGCTAGTCTTTCCCTTGGGGGTTGGCTAGGACTTGTGGAATCAAATTAATTCATCCACTTGACTTTCCTCCATGGTTAGAGGTTAACTAAGTGGTAGCAATGGATAATTGTGGTCACAATTGAGGAGGATAACTAGGATAGGACTTCTAATTCTCATTCCTTGTCAAGAGATTTCTAGTTGTTAGTTTATTTTCATTGCCATTTACCTTTCATGCCTCTTATCAAAAACCCCAAAACATGCTCCATAACCAATAACAAGGCACTTTATTGCAATTCCTAGGGAGAATGACCCAAGGTTAAATACTTCGGTTTATAGATTTTAGGGGTTTGTACTAGTGACAAACAAAATTTTTGTATGAAAGGACTATTGTTGGTTTAGAAATTATACTTTACAACGAGCTTTCATTTGTGAATTCTAAACCACACGAAAGCCCGCTCATCAGGCACCATACCCACAAAGACTGGGAAAAGATGGAAAGGATGGCCAGTTTTCTAAGTTCCTAGAGATCTTCAGGAGGCTCCAAATCAACATACCATTTGCTGAGGCATTAGAACAGATGCCACTCTATGCCAAATTTTTGAAGGAGCTTATAACCAAAAAGTGAAACTGGAAGGCAAAAGTAACCATAATATTGACTGAAGAATGCAGCGCCATCATACAGAAGAAGCTGCCTCAAAAGCTGAAAGACCTAGGGAGTTTTCAAATCCCCTGCATCATAGGGGACTTTACTATTGAGAAAGCTTTGTGTGATTTAGGAGCTAGCATAAATCTTATGTCCCTAACCATGATGAGAAGGATGAAGATTGAGGAAGCCAAGCCAACAAGAATGGCACTCCAATTGGCTGACAGAACATTTAAGTTTCCACATGGTGTGGTGGAGGACTTGCTAGTGAAAGTAGGAGAATTCATTTTCCTTGCTGATTTCGTTGTGCTGGACAAGGAAGAAGAGGCCAACACGTCAATTATCCTAGGAAGACCATTCCTAGCTACTGCTGGAGCCATCATTGATGTGCAAAAAGGGAAACTAGTCTTGAGGTTGCATGAAGAGAAAATGGTCTTCAACGTCTTTAAAGCAATGAGTTACCCCAAGGAATCCATAGGAGAATGCATGCTGGTAGACACCATGGAATAGATAGTTCAAGAAGTCTTGGAAGAAGAACAATGTAGAGGAACCATTGAGCTGGAACAAGCATCAGATGGAGAACCACCACAAGCAACCATGAAAAACTTAGTCATGCCAACCACCACAAACAACAAAGATGCAAAGTCACCAAAACTAGAGTTGAAAACCTTACCACCCAGCTTGAAATATGCATATATGGGTGCTAACAACACTCACCCAGTGATCATAAATTCAAGTCTGAGCAAGGAACAAGAAGAGGAGCTTATCCAAGTGCTGAGACAACACAAGGATGCCATAGGCTGGACACTTACAGGTTTAAAAGGGATCAGTCCTTCAATGTGTATGCATAAAATCTTACTTGAAGAGGATGCCAAACCTTCAAGACAACAACAAAGGAGGCTGAACCCAACTATGAATGAAGTGGTTCAGAAAGAAGTGCTGAAATTGTGGCAAATAGGGGTGATCTACCCCATCTCAGATAGCCCTTGGGTAAGCCCGGTGCAAGTAGTCCCTAAGAAGGGAGGGATCACTGTTGTGGCAAATGAGAAGAATGAATTGATACCCACAAGGATAGTGACCGGATGGCGTATGTGCATTGACTACCGGAAACTTAATGAAGCCACCCGGAAGGACCACTTTCCCCTACCTTTCATGGACCAGATGCTTGAAAGATTGGAAGGACATGAGTATTATTGCTTCCTGGATGGGTATTCGGGCTACAATAAAATTGTTGTAGACCCCAAGGATCAAGAAAAAACTTCATTTACTTGTCTATATGGTGTCTTTGCTTATAGGAGAATGCCCTTTGGATTGTGCAATGCACCTGCAACATTCCAAAGGTGCATGCTCTCCATTTTTTTAGACATGATTGAGAAGTTCATAAAAGTATTCATGGATGATTTCTCTGTATTTGGGAACTCATGTTCTGATTGCCTATACCATCTTGCTCTTGTGCTAAAAAGGTGTCAAGAAACCAACCTAGTTTTAAACTGGGAGAAATGCCATTTTATGGTGACTGAAGGGGTGGTTCTTGGTCACAAGATTTCAAAAGATGGCATAGAAGTGGACAAGGCAAAAGTGGAAGTAATTGAAAAATTACCTCCACCATGCAATGTCAAAGCAATCAGAAGTTTTTTGGGACATACTGGGTTCTATAGGAGGTTTATCAAAGACTTTTCAAAGATTGCAAAACCCCTTAGCAACCTACTTGTCTCAAATACTCCCTTTGTTTTTGATAGAGAGTGCATGGTAGCCTTTGATGAACTTAAAAAGAAATTCTCCTCTGCACCTATTATAGCACCACCAAGCTGGGATCTTTCCTTTGAACTAATGTGTGATGCATCTGATTTTGTTGTTGGTGCTGTTCTAGGACAGAAGAAAGACAAGCTAGTACATGTTATTTACTATGCTAGCAACGTTCTTAATGAGAATCAAAGGAACTATACCACCACGGAGAAAGAACTTTTAGCCATAGTTTTTGCTTTTGATAAGTTTAGATCATATCTCATTGGCTCAAAAGTAATTGTGTTCACTGATCATGCAGCACTCAAATACTTGCTTACCAAACAATAATCTAAGCCCAGACTAATAAGGTGGATTCTGCTGCTCCAAGAATTTGATATTGAGATTAAAGATAGGAGTGGAACAGAGAACAAGGTAGCTGACCACCTCTCAAGGATCCCACAAGAAGAAGAAATGCAGCAAGTAGCAGTAAATGAAAGCTTCCCTAACGAACAATTGATGATGATTCGAGTAGCCCCTTGGTTTGCAGACATAGCTAACTTCAAGGCTATCGGAGAGCTACCAATTAACATCAATAAGCACATGAGGAGGAAGCTAATCAAGGATGCCAAACACTACATCTGGGATGACCCCTATTTGTTCAAAAAGTGTTGATGGAATCTTAAGAAGGTGTATATCCCATGAAGAAGGGCAAGAAGTGTTATGGCAGTGCCATGGATCCGCATATGGAGGCCACTTCAGTGGAGAAAGAACAGCAGCAAAAGTGCTTCAATCCAGATTTTACTGGCCAACAATATTTAAGGATGCCATGGAAATAGTGTCAAGGTGTGATGAATGCCAAAGAGCTGGTAGTCTAACCAAGAGAAATGAGATGCCACAGCAATTCATACTAGAGCTGGAGCTATTTGATGTATGGGGATTGACTTCATGGGACCCTTTCCAACCTCCTACTCAAATAGCTACATATTGGTGGCTGTTGATTATGTCTCAAGATGGGTAGAAGCCATAGCCACTGCAACAAATGACAACAAAGTTGTGATAAGCTTCTTGAGAAGGAACATCTTCAGCAGATTTGGAGTTCCCAGTACTCTCATTATTAATGGAGGGACACATTTCTGCAACAAACAACTTGAGACACTCCTTCTCAGATATGGAGTAAAGCACAAAGTGGCAACCCCATACCACCCACAGACCAACGGGCAAGCTGAAATCTCCAACAGAAAGCTGAAACGAATCCTTGTAAAAACTGTTGGAAGCTCAAGAAAGGATTGGTCTAAGAAGCTGGATGATGCACTTTGGGCCTACAGGACAGCCTATAAGACTCCCATTGGGATGTCTCCATACCAATTGGTATATGGCAAGGCTTGTCACTTACCAGTTGAACTTGAGCATAGAGCATTTTGGGATCTAAAAATGTTAAACTATGATGAGCAAGCTACTGGAGAAAAGAGATTATTGCAACTCAATGAGCTGGAGGAGTTTAGAAATCAAGCATATGAGAATGCAAAAATCTACAAAGAGAACACAAAAAGGTGGCATGACCAAAAGATAGCAAGAAGGGAGTTCACTGAAGGACAAAAGGTGTTACTCTACAACTCAAGACTCAAGTTCTTCCCTGGGAAACTTAAGTCTCGATGGTCAGGGCCTTTCACCATACTCAAGGTGTTTCCTTATGGTCATGTGGAGCTCATGGAGGACAAGATTCAGAGAACTTTTACTGTCAATAGCCATAGACTCAAACACTACTTGGGAGGCTCCTTAGAGGAGCAGAGAGTGAGATACAAGCTCAGCTAAAGATGAAGGAATGTCAAGCTAATGACAATAAAGAAGCGCTAGTTGGGAGGCACCCCAACACTTTATCGTTTTTGATTTAATTGCTTTTCTTAGAAGTAGTTAAAATCTATTGCTTTAGATAGTTTAATTTTCAGTCTCATATTTGTGTTACATTACCAAATTAGGATTAGTTTACAATTGTATATTAGAAAGGTTGATATTAGATTTGGTAGCTAGATTTTTTACACTCTTTTATTTCTTTCTATTCTGGAATTGTAACTTGATGAAGGCATAACCAATGAGGAGTGAATGGGCTGAGAACTAGCTAAATTGCTAAGTTTGGTGTGGCCTTCCACCCACTTAATCTAGGCTTACAAACAATTAATAGCTTGATCTTGAAGAGTAAGCCCAGAGATTAAGTTTGGTGTGAACACCACCAAGGATCACCTAGCAGCCCAAGTCACCTAATTTGAAAACACTTAATGCTTTGGGTAAGAACATGAACGCGATTTAATGAGTTCAGAGGAATTGGAATCAAAAGAAAATGAAAAGATTGATGTTACTCCATTATTATGAACACATTAAATACACAATGATAGAACCAATTTATTAAGATGGCAAAGAGTTAAGTTTGGTGTCCCAAGGGACACCCATCAGTTGCAATCCAAATCACTCTTGATGAGAAGGAATGTGAAGGGGTTCTTTTGTCATTACTAAATGGTTCAGTTTCAATTTCAGGAGAGAAGATGGGGCCCACATGGTAAACAACTCACAAAGTAAGGAAGTCAAAGTGTACTTGCACTTTGGAACTCAACACATGCAGAAGACATTGTGAGAAAAGAGTTGGCGCATCTTCCCACGCTAGGTGCCACTCCCCAAGTGGGAAAACATTTAACCCTTTTTATTTTCCACCCTTCGAACCACACCATTCACCCATTATAAAAGCCTCACCTCCCCATCTCCTCTCCCACTTCAACAGACCCCAATCACACACGAAGAGCATACACCCCTCACCTTCCTTTCTCTTTTCATATTCTACTATCTCTTTCCTTACTTTCTTTCTTCTTTTTCTTAATTGGGACAATCAAGTCCTAAGTTTAGTGTTGGAGCAAAACCTTATTTTGCTTGCTCTTCCTTGCAACCCACATTTTTTTCACAACCTCAAACACACTCTCTCAACCTAATGGCACCACCAAAAAGCTCAGCCTCAAAGAAAAGAAAAACCAAGGAACCAACCTCTGGATCCTCAAACTCCTTCAATGACTACAAGTTTCTCTCCGCATTCAACCAAAATCAATTCTATGGCTGGGTGAGTGAGAGGGAAATCATTCCAGAAGTTGAATTTCAACTAGGGAGGGGAGCATATTGAAATCAATATTGAAATCAACAATAGGGGTTGGTCACTTCTATGCAACCCACCAAGAAAATTGGTAGAGAGCTTGGTGAGGGAATTATATGCTAACACAATACCTCAACCAGGGCAACAATATGGCTACATTAGCTATGTAAGGAGGAAGTCCATTGACTATAGCCCCTCTAGCATAGAAAGAATGCTAATGGTGAAGAAGACAAGCTCCACTCGGAGCTATGAAGAAAGAATGAAGCAGCAAGACCCTGGGTTTGAGGAGATCTTGAGTGAAATTTGTGTGATAAATGTGTGTTGGATAAATGATAAGGATGGGATACCAAATCAATTGAGGAGAAGAGATTTGAGCCCCCAAGCTAGAGGATGGCTAGAATTTGTGAGGAAGTCCCTAATCCCCACATCCAACACTTCAGAGGTGACCAAGGAGAGAGCTGTGCTCATCTACAGCATCATGCAAGGAGAGAATATCAACGTGGGGGAGATGATTGCCAACAACATCAACAAAGTGCTGAAAAGCACCAGTGACAACACAAGGCTGGCATTTCCCAGCATTATACAGAGGCTATGTGATGAGGCTGGAGTTGAAAAGATCATTGATGAGGTGCTTGTGAAGCAAGACAAATTCATAACTGCCAAAAAGATGGCCAAGGTAATGGCTGTTCACCCACTCAACAAAGCCAGAGAACGAAGAGCTCATGCTCATGAACCATAACAATAACAAGAAGAGGAAGAGGCAGAAGAGCAACTTTAATTCCTGGCACTTCAACCACCACCACAATACCAATATCAGCAATTTCCAGAGAGATTCAACTGGGAACAATTACAAGGAGATGTACACCAAATGAAGGGAGACCTACACCACTTGAGGGAAGATGTCAATCAACTCAAGGAGACTCAGCAACAACAATGGAGCCAAGTCAACCAAAACATTCAACAACTCCAAAGGAATTGGGAGCATATGAGGAAGGAGCAGCAAGAACAATTTGACTGGGGAGAGATGCGAAGTGCACTAGACAAAATAGTAGAGCAAGGCAAATGGCAACAGAGGAACTTGGCCAAATTCAGACATCTCTATGATGCCAGAACCATATCCAGGAGGCAGTATGACATCAATACACAAGCGAAGCTGAATCACTTATGTAACGCCGTGGCCGCTCTAAACCCAGGATACCCAACCTTCATGCAAGGAATGGAAGAGCTAAGTACAAGACAAGAGGAAATCCTAGCCAAACATAAGGAAGATGAAAGGAATTATATGAGGAGGGCAGGATTTTGGAAGCCCAAGGATGCCAAAGCACAAGAAGGTTCCTCCAAGCCAGATGAAGGTGGCTCCTCCCCCTCCAAGAAGAAGGACAAAGGGAAGGGGCCAATGAACTAAAGATGAAGCTGCTCAAGGTTGTTGAGTCCCATGGTTGACATTTTCTAAATTCTAAAATCTTGTTTAAGCTTTTGCTTTATTTACTTTTTGAATAAATAATCATGCAAGGATAGTTTATGTTTTATGCTTAGTTTTAATTCTTGTTTGAAGTCTTTATGAGTTTTTTTTACAAGAAAGAAAATGCCATGTATTTCAAGTCTTCATTTCAACATAAATAAAAGAGAGCTTGTCTCCATAAGAGTTACTGTGAGTTGTGCAAAAACATCAAGAGAGACCAAGGCCAAGAGAGATTATCAAACAAACTAAGAAATAAGAAACTAAGTGTAGAACCTTGGATGAAATAAAAAAAAAATTTGAGTCATGGAGAGCAACTAGTCCTAGAAGGTATAACAAAGGAAGGTTAAAGGGTGTTCCTTGAATATCCATAGAACCAAGAGGTAGTAAGCAATAAAGGCTCAAGGCTCTGAGCATCAACTACTGGGATAGAAAAAGAAACATTAAAAAGCTCAAAAAGAATTAAAGATCTTAGTAGATTCTTGTGGTGAAGATGTGTCAAGAAGAGACCTGGGCAAGTAAATTCTTAGGGGTGTCTCAACACCTAGTACCTTAAAACCCACTGGTTTGGGAGTGCTAATTGATGCTAGGGCATTTTGACGAGTTTCACTGACCTTTTCTTTACTGTTTTTAGGGTAGTTTCATGCATTTCCTTAGAAAATAAGCTAGTTTTGGGTAGATATTCACTTACATCTTGATTCAAGCATACATTGTGCACTTTACATGATTTCATGAGGATTTTGCATGAATTTAATGACAAATTGGATGTTGTATTTCCCATGACTTGGACTAGAACTTTGATGCACTCTATTGCTTGATTTCAGGACAAAGGAAGTAAGGAAGAACCACGTTAGCAGCCATGTTAATCTAATTAACGTAACTCCTAACGTGGAATGGGAGTAACTTGCAAAGGTAATGAGAAAAGTAATCGCCAATAACGCTCTCGAAGCCATCATTGCCCACGTTAAGAGTCACGTTAACTAAGTTAACATGAACTCTAACGTGGAGGAAAGGAAATGGAGCCAACGTTAGTGACACTTACCTTTGTCACTAACGTTGGACCAAGCTCATAAGTGGCCACATTAAGAGCCACGTTAACTTAGTTAACGTGGCCTCTAACGTTAAGAAGTAAAGGGGAAGCCAACGTTTGTGACATTCAATTTTGTCACTAATGTTGGCCAAGTCACAATAAGCCACGTCAACTTCCACGTTAACCTAGTTAACGTGGAAGCTAACGTGAAGAAAGTAGGTGATCGACAATGTTAGTGACACCAAACATTGTCACTAACGTTAGGATTAACCCACACAAGCCCCAATAAGCCACGTTAACTCCCACGTTAACCTAGTTAACATGGAAGCTAACGTGAAGAAGGAAGGTGATCGCCAACGTTAGTGACACCTAACATTGTCACTAACGTTGGAAGGAGCCCACACAAGCGACAATGAGACACGTTAACTCCCACGTTAACTTAGTTAACGTGGAAGCTAACGTGAGGAGGAGAGATGATGAGCCAACGTTAGTAACATTCACCTTTGTCACTAACGTTGGAGATGGCTAGCACAGCCACGTTAAAGGCCACATTAACCTAGTTAACGTGGACTCTAACGTGGGAGCTAGGGGCACATTGGAACGTTAGTGACAAAGGTAAGTGTCACTAACATTTTCGAAAGTTGGCAAGCCTACGTTAAGGAGCCACGTTAACTAAGTTAACGTGGACTCTAACGTAGGGAAGGAGGAGGCTTCTCAACGTTACTGGGAAAGGTAAGTCCTAGTAACGTGTGCGAAGGGCATAGAGGCAACGTTAGTGGCAACGTTTGTGCCACTAACGTTGGATTTAACGTGGCTCTTACTTTGGTGAGGAACGTTAGTGAAAAAGGTGATTGTCACTAACGTTCTCGAACCCACATTTTCACTTAACGTTAACACCACTAACGTCCTGAGCTAAAGTCTCTGCCCACTTCACACTTTCTCTCTGCAAGTAAAGCCAAGCCCAATGAAGAAGATAAATGCTTCAAACTCAAGATCCAAAGGCCCATACCCAAGACTTGAAGAGCCAACTAGAAGATCAGAAGAGTAGTATATATAGGAGTAGCTTTGAATTATTTTGGGAGTTGGAAATTATAGGGAGCCTCTTGGCATAGAACTACTCTCTGTATTTTACTTTCTCTGCACTTCTAGTTTCATCATGTATTCTCCATCTTTGTTTTCATTTTCCAGAGCTATGAACAACTAAACCCCTTTCATTGGGTTAGGGAGCTCTGTTGTAATTTGATGGATCAATACTAGTTTTCATTATTCTTCTTCTATCTTTTCTCTTGATTTTACTTGAAAGCTTTCGATCTTCATCCAATTGGGTAGTTATCTTGGAAAAGAAGCTATTCAAACTTGGATCTCTTCTGAACCTTGAAAGAGGAATGAAGAGATCATGCTAGAAATGCTTTCTCATGCTGGACCAAATTGGGTTTTGATGGATATGTGACTATAATCCTCTCAACACTTGATTTGGGAAATGCATGTGGTATAATCAGTGACCATACTTCATCTCTTCTCATGAGCAATTGACCAAGGAATTGGCTATTGATCAAGATTTGAGAGATTGAATTACAAGGAATTGTAATTCGATCACTTAAGATTGCCAAGGAGATCAATGAGTGCATTGATTGAGGAAGAGATGAAAATGAAATTGATCCAGAGAATGCAACATCTCCTGAGCCCAATGAACTCCCCATTTCTGATCTTACCCATTCTCTTTAATTTCTATCATTTACTTTTATGAGCAATTATCCCATTCCCATTTAAGATTCTGCAATTTACTTTCCGTCATCTACATTTAGCTCTTTATTTCTAGCATTTACTTTTCCGTTATTTACTTTCCCGCGATTTAACTTTCTGCAATTCTCAACCCAAATTCTGATTCACTCAACTATAACATTCCTCTAATTAAAGTTGCTTGATCAATCAATCCCTGTGGGATTCGACCTCACTCTATTGTGAGTTTTTACTTGACGACAAATTCGGTACACTTGCCGAAGGAAATTTGTTATGAGACAAGTTTTCCGTGCATCAAGTTTATGGCGCCGTTGCCGGGGATTGATTGTGCATCAACAATGATTAAATTGGAGGATAACTAGATTGAGCATTTTTGTTTTGTTTGATTTAATTTTCTGTTTGAGTAATTTACTTTCAGTTTTAGTTAATTTCTTCCCTTCCCCCTACTTTTTCATTTTTGTTATTTACCATTCACTAACCCGCTAACTGTTTGATATATTGCATCACTCACACTAACAGTAACTCTAACAGAATACTTTCTGCATTTATTTTCCTTGCTTGTGCTTTGTTGGTTGTATAACAGGGAGAAGAAGCGGGGCTTCAACTTCCTTTGATTCTGAACCTGAGAGAACCTTCTTTAGATTAAAGAGGGAAGCAAGAGGAAAAAGAGTAGTTGGTGCTGTGGAAGAGGAGGAATACTTTGAACCAAACATGGAAGAAAATATGGAAAACCATCATGAAGAAGAGGCTCACAACCATGACAGAGAAGGTCGAGCAAATCATGCTGGGGAGGATAGAAGAGTTTTAGGCTCTTACATCAATCCAAACCCAGGAAACTGTGGAAGTAGCATTCAAAAGCCAACCATCCACGCCAACAATTTTGAACTGAAGCCACAGCTCATCACCCTTGTTCAGAACAACTGTTCGTTCGGAGGAAGTGTCCAAGAAGACCCCAATCAACATCTAACCACCTTCCTGAGAATATGTGACACAGTGGAGTCTAATGGTGTTCATCCTGACGCCTATAGACTGCTCTTATTTCCATTCTCACTCAAGGATAAGGCAGCCAAGTGGCTGGAGTCTTTCCCAAAGGAGAGCTTGACAACTTGGGAAGATGTGGTGAACAAATTCTTAGCAAGTTTCTACCCCCCTCAACAAATCAATAGGCTGAGAGCTGAGGTCCAAACTTTCATGCAACAAGATGGTGAGACTCTGTATAAAGCAAGGGAGAGGTTTAAAGACCTAACAAGGAGGTACCCACCAGATATGTTCAACGAATGGGTGCAGCTGCACATTTTCTATGAAGGGCTCTCTTATGAGTCAAAGAAGGCTGTAGACCATTCATCCGGAGGATCTTTGAACAAGAAGAAGACCATTGAGGAGGCCATAGATGTCATTGAAACAGTAGCAGAGAATGACTATTTCTATGCTTCTGAAAGAGGCAACACTAGAGGAGTAATGGAGCTAAATAATGTAGATACTCTGCTGGCCCAAAACAAGCTCATTACCCAGCAGCTGGCTGACCTCACCAAGAAGATGGAGAGGAACCAAGTAGCAACAATCACTACTTCATCAAAAACCCAAGAAGGAGTGAATGAAGAAGTAGAGGGTAGTCAGGAGCAAGCCAACTACATTGGGAATTCACCTAGGCAAAACCATGATCCATATTCTAAGACCTATAACCCTGGATGGAGGAATCACCCAAACTTTGGGTGGGAAAATTGATGCCAGGGCATTTTGGCCAGTTTCACTAACCTTTTTTTTACTGTTTTTAGGGTAGTTTCATGCATTTTCGTAGGAAATAAGCTGGTTTTGGGTAGATATTCACTTACATCTTGATTCAAGCATGCATTGTGCAATTTACATGATTTCATGAGGATTTTGCATGAATTTAAGGACAAATTGGATGTTGCATTTCCCATGACTTGGACTAGAACTTTGATGCACTTTATTGCTTGATTTCAGGACAAAGGAAGCAAAGAAGAACCACATTAGTGGCTACGTTAGTTACACTAACGTTAACACTAACGTGGAATGGGAGTAACTTGCAAAGTTAATGAGAAAAGTGATTGCCAATAACACTCTCGAAGCCATCATTGCCCACGTTAAGAGTCACGTTAACTAAGTTAACGTGAACTCTAACGTGGAAGAAAGGAAATGGAGCCAACGTTAGTGACACTTAACATTATCACTAACGTTGGACCAAGCTCATAAGTGGCCACGTTAGTCACCAAAGTTAACTTAGTTAACGGGGCCTCAAACGTTAAGAAGAAAGGGGGGAAGCCAACGTTAGTGACATTCAACATTATCACTAACGTTGGCCAAGTCACACTAGGCCACGTTAACTCCCACGTTAACCTAGTTAACGTGGAAGCTAACGTGAGGAAGGGAGGTGACGCCAACGTTAGTGACACCCAACATTGTCACTAACGTTGGAAGGAGCCCACACATGCCACCATGAGCCACGTTAACTCCCACGCTAACTAACCCACGTTAACTTAGTTGACGTGGAAGCTAACGTCGATAAGGGAATGTTGAACCAACGTTAGTGACACTCAACTTTGTCACTAACGTTGGAGATGGCTAGCATAGGCCACGTTAGAAGCCACGTTAACCTAGTTAACGTGAACTCTAATGTGGGAGCTAAGGGGCACATTGGAACGTTAGTGACAATGTTAAGTGTCACTAACGTTCTCGAAAGATAGCCAGCCTACGTTAAAAGAGCCACGTTAACTAAGTTAACGTGGACTCTAACGTTGGGAAGGGGGAGGCTTCTCAACGTTATTGGGAAAGTTGAGTCCCAATAACGTGCGCGAAGGACAAAAAGGCAACGTTAGTGGCAACGTTTATGCCACTAACATTGAGGTTAATGTGGCTCTTACTTGGGTAAGGAACGTTAGTGAAAAAGTTGAGTGTCACTAACGTTCTCGAACCCATATTTTCACTGAACGTTAACACCACTAACGTCCTGAGCTAAAGTCTCTGTCCACTTCACAATTTCTCTCTGCAAGTAAAGCCAAGCCCAATGAAGAAGATAACTGCTTCAAACTCAAGATCCAAAGGCCCAGACCCAAGACATGAAGAACCAACTAGAGGAGTAGAAGAGTAGTATATATAGGAGTAACTTTGAATTATTTTGGGAGTTGGAAAATATAGGGAGCCTCTGGGCATAGAATTACTCTCTGTATTTACTTTCTCTGCACTTCTAGTTTCATTATGTGTTCTCCATCTTTGTTTTCATTTTCCAGAGCTATGAGCAACTAAATCCCTTTCATTGGGTTAGGGAGCTCTGTTGTAATTTGATGGATCAATACTAGTTTTTATTATTCTTCTTCTATCTTTTCTCTTGATTTTACTTGAAAGCTTTCGATCTCTATTCAATTGGGTAGTTATCTTGGAAAAGAAGCTATTCATACTTGGATCTCTTCTGAACCTTGAAAGAGGAATGAAGAGATCAAGCTAGAAATGCTTTCTCATGCTGGACCAAATTGGGTTTGGATGGATATGTGACTATAATCCTCTCAACACTTGATTTGGGAAATGCATGTGATATAATCAGTGACCATACTTCATCTTTTCTCATGAGCAATTGACCAAGGAATTGGCTATTGATCAAGATTTGAGAGATTGAATTACAAGAAATTGTAATTCAATCACTTAAGATTGCCAAGGAGATCAATGAGTGCATTGATTGAAGAAGAGATGAAAATGAAATTGATCCGGAGAATGGAACATCTCCTAAGCCCAATGAACTCCCCATTTCTGATCTTACCCATTCTCTTTATTTTCTGTCACTTACTTTTATGAGCAATTCCCCCTTTTCCATTTACAATTCTGCAATTTACTTCAGTCATTTACTTTCAATTCTTTAATTTTAGCATTTACTTTTTCTATCATTTACCTTTCTGCCATTTTATTTTCTGCAATTCTAAACTCAAATCCTGGATTCGCTCAACTAGAACATTCCTCTAATTAAAGTTGCTTAATCAATCAATCCTTGTGGGATTTGACCTCACTCTATTGTGAGTTTTTACTTGACGACAAAATTCGGTACACTTGCCGAAGGAAATTTGTTGCGAGACAAGTTTTCCATGCATCAAGTTAATGGCGCCGTTGCCGGGGATTGATTGTGCATCAACAATGATTAGATTGGACGATTACTAGATTGAGCATTTTATTTTTGTTTGATTTAATTTTCTGTTTGAGTCATTTACTTCCTGTTTTAGTTAATTTCTTCCCTTCCCCCCACTTTTTCTTTGTTTTTTACCATTCATCTCACTGACCCACTAACTATTTGATATATTGCATCACTCACACTAACAGTAATTCTGACAGATATACTTTCTGTACCTATTCTCTTTGCTTGTACTTGTTGGTTGTATGACAGGGAGAAGAAGCGGGGCTTCAACTTTCTTTGATTCTGAACCTGAGAGAACCTTCCTTAGATTAAGGAGGGAGGCAAGAGAAAAACGTGTAGTTGGTGCTGAAGAAGAGGAGGAACACTTTGAGGAATACTTTGAACCAAACATGGAAGAAAACATGGAAAACCATCATGAAGAAGAGGCTCACAACCATGGCGGAAGAGGTCGAGCAAATCATGATGGGGAGGATAGAAGAGTTTTAGGCTCTTACATCAATCCAAACCTAGGAAACTGTGGAAGTAGCATTCAAAAGCCAACCATCCATGCCAATAATTTTGAACTAAAACCACAGCTCATCACCCTTGTTCAGAACAACTGTTCGTTCGGAGGAAGTGTCCAAGAGGACCCCAATCAACATCTAACCACCTTCCTGGGAATATGTGACACAGTGAAGTCTAATGGTGTTCATCCTGACGCCTATAGACTGCTCTTATTTCCATTCTCACTCAAGGATAAGGCAGCCAAGTGGCTGGAGTCTTTCCCAAGGGAGAGCTTGACAACTTGGGAAGATGTAGTGAACAAATTCTTAGCAAGATTTTACCCTCCTCAACGAATCAATAGGTTGAGAGCTGAGGTCCAAACTTTTAGGCAACAATATGGTGAGACTCTATATGAAGCATGCGAGAGGTTTAAAGACCTAACAAGGAGGTGCCCACCCGATATGTTCAATGAATGGGTGCAGCTGCACATTTTCTATGAAGGGCTCTCTTATGAGTCAAAGAAGGCCGTAGACCATTCATCCGGAGGATCTTTGAACAAGAAGAAGACCATTGAGGAGGCCATAGATGTCATTGAAACAGTAGCAGAGAACGACTACTTCTATGCTTCCGAAAGAGGGAACACAAGAGGAGTAATGGAGCTAAACAATGTAGATGCTCTGCTGGCCCAAAACAAGCTCATTACCCAGCAGCTGGCTGACCTCATCAAGAAGATGGAGAGGAACCAAGTAGCAGCAATCTCTACTTCATCAACAACCCAAGAAGGAGTGAATGAAGAAGCAGAGGGTAGTCAGGAGCAAGCCAACTACATTAGGAATTTACCTAGGCAAAATCATGATCCATACTCCAAGACCTACAACCCTGGATGGAGGAACCACCCGAACTTTGGGTGGAGAAATCAACAAGACCAAAGCCTTGATCAAAGATGCCCAAATCCAAACAATACAGCCACCCAACACTTCACATCTAGACCATATCAACACCCCCATAACAACACCTCTCCACATTCATATCAAGGCCAGAATAACCCTCCTCAGCCTGACCTATCATCATTTGATGAAAGAATCTCAAGGATTGAGAATCTACTTGAAGGCATAAGCAAGGAGATTCAAGACAACAAGGTGTTCAAGGAGGAAGTGCGAGCCAGTTTCAAGAACCAGGGAGACACAATCAAGAGGTTGGAATCTCAAGTGGGGTATCTCTCTGAGCAAATTCCCAAACCCACAGATGGATTTCCAAGTGACACAGAGAAGAATCCGAGAGGTGAAACAAAGAAAGTAAGATGGGAAGATTGCAAGATGGTCACTATAAGTGATAAGGAGACTAAGGACAAGCCAAGCAAGCTGTCAGAACAACCTGAAGAAACCTCATTAGAGGAAAGGGAAAAAGATTACCAAGAACCAAAAATCTCAAAACAGGAGCTGCTGAGACTCTATGCACCTTTTCCCCAACTGCTCAATGGTGCTGTGGAGAAGAGAATATACTCAAGATTTCTTGACTTGTTTGCATCTTTGCATGTGAACATACCGTTCATCAAGACTATCCAACAAATACCTGCATACATCAAGTATATGAAGGAACTGCTTCCCAAAAAAAGCTCACTCAAGGGAGGGCAAACTATAGTGATGAACAAGGAGTGCAGTGCCCTCATTCAACAGCAGTTGCCTACGAAAAGAAAAGATCCAGGGAGTTTCCATGTTCCCTGTGCCATAGGGGAAACAATGTTTGATAGAGCGCTCTGCGATTTGGGAGCAAGCATCAACTTAATGCCCTTATCCCTGATGAAGAGGCTGCAGATCAATGAGATATTGCCCACAGATGTAGTCATCAGGCTGGCTGACAAAACTCAAAAACAAGCAATAGGGGTGGTGGAAAATGTATTGTTAAAGGTGGGGAAATACTTTCTTCCCACAGACTTTGTCATCTTGGACATGGAAGAGAGTCACACTCACCCAATCATATTGGGAAGACCATTCCTAGCTACAGCGAGAGCACTCATAGATGTGAAGCGAGGGGAGCTAATATTGAGGATCCATGATGAACAACTCAGCTTTAATGTCTTCAAACTCTCACAAGAAGTAGACCAAGAAAACAAAGAACTAAGCAATGATCATAATGAGATGCTGACAGAGGAAACAAGCACTGAAGCACCACCAACACATCTGAGAACCTCACTGAATGATGAACAAGGCAAACAGCAATTGTCACAGCTCAAGGAGAAGCTGGAGGAACCTAAACCACCAGAGGCATGTGAAGACAACAACAAAATTCCCTTAGAAGAAGAATTCGCCAAGAGCAAGGTAGCATCAAAAGGGACAAAGAAGAAGGTACCAAGGGGGTGGAGGAACAAGAAAATCCCTACGGAAGACTTCTCTCCAGGAGATAAAGTGATCTCAGCTTACTTCCCAAATATCTCCCCTAATCTCCCCACTGTACCATCTCAGTTACCTAAGGTCTTCACTATCAACAGAGTTCTCTCCTTGGAACATGTATAGATCATTGATACAACCAATGGATATAAGTCCAAGGCAAGAGGGGAGGACTTGAAGCATTATCAACCTCCCTGATGAAGGAGAAACGTCAAGCTAGTGACGCTAAAGAAGCGCTTCATGGGAGGCAACCCATGTTTTATTAGCTTTTAATAGTGAATAAGTCAATATTCATGAATTCTAACCCAAACTTGGTGAAGTCCTTATATTGCAGAATATAGTGAAGAACAAGTTTGGTGTTCAAAGCGTGCCAAGAAAGCATGAATGCAACAGAAAGCATGCTAGTCTTGGAGCTTTGAACAGAACTTTTCATCACAGTGCTCCAAACTAAGTTTGGTGTCACCCCATGGTGCCACCAATGTGCATATAAGGATACACAGTTAGTTAGTTAGATAGAGTTCATGAATAAACAAAATCTTTTCTTCTCTTTATCATTCTAGCCGAAAAGTTTAAAAACTTTTTATGATATTGATTTTTCTTATTTTATTTTTATAGGGAAAAGAAAAGGAGCATTGAAAGAGATATATTGGACAATTAAAGGAAGAAGGTTCGGACACCACAAAAGTAAGGACTATACACTTGTTCTAAAAAGGGAAGTCATTGGAAAATGTTGCCATGCAATATTGGAAAAATGGGACCCTTGGAGACCGAGCAATCTCATTCATAAAGTGATGATCCTTGTCCTTTCTACATGCACGACCCCAACCGTCCATCAAACAACCACTCCATCAATCCACACCCTCCATTCACTCACAACCTCTCTATATAAGTGATCCTTGTTCCGTACCCCACTCTTCACACCTCTCCATTTCGAGTTCCCCTTCACTCCCTTCATTGCACTCAACCCTAAACACCAAAAGTCTCCACACCCCTGCTAACTTCACACATTAACCTTCATTCATGGCATCCTCGAGCTCTAAAAGAAGGAAAGGAAAGGAACCTATGGAGCAACACCCGTATGATGAAAAGAGATTTAGAAGCTTGCACCATGCATTGCAATATGGATGGATGGTGGATAAGGAAATCATTTATGAGCTGGGGTTTCAAGTGAGGAAAAATAAGTGTCCCGAAATCACAAAGAAGGTAGAAAAGAGAAGATGGGAGCTCCTTACTGATCCGGTCATTAGGGTGAATGCAAATCTTATAAGAGAGTTTTATGCAAATGCGGTCCGATATGATAAGGCAGATGAGTCATATACAAGCTTTGTGAGAGGAAAGATTGTGGATTTTGGTCCCATGAGTGTCATGAGGGCATTAAAGCTGCGGTTCATACCATTTGAAGAAGAGAGGAAGGTGAAATGGTAGAAGGAAACACTCAAGAAGAAGATGGAAGATGGGGGTTTCTGGAAGAAGCTGCTTGGAAAAGGCAAGGGAAGTGGGAGCACAAGCAATCAAGAAAAACACCAGGAGGACAAGCAAGAAGAAGAGCATGGACATCCACAAGAATAAAAGGTGGTGGAGTTCCTTCTTTGGTCCATCTTTTTCTATGCTTTAAATAAGGAAGATCTTGTATGAAATAGAACTTGCTTCCATGTTAGTTTAAACCTTTTTAATTCTGTCTTTTAAGTTTTTGTGTTGAAGAGGTTTATGATTGCTAGTCCTTATGTCAATGCATCCTGACTTTGCTTATTTGTATACCTGTCCCTTTGAATCGAATGAAAAGAGAATGAGTGTTTTTTTTTAAGGACCAGAGAAGAGTTCATACTATGAAGTTCATGAGTTTATGGTATAATCATAAGTTAGCTAAGTTGGTTCAACCATAAGGTGGGAGGACAACTATCTGTCATGAATACTATGCTTGAAACACACCCCATGAGACTAGCCAAATAAGAAGATCCTAATAAGAAAAAGGCAAAGAACAATCAAAGTTGAGGAATAAAAGAAAAAGAACAAGCAATAAGGCTAGGCACTAATGGTTTTTAATCTTGAGGCATGTGTCTGTGGTGCTCCTGTGTGAGGGATCTACTTGGATGAATAAGCTCTTAGGGGTGCCTTATCACTTAGTAACTTGGGTTAACTAACCCGGGATTATCAGCTGAAAGTCCACTATCAATAGTAACCCTCACTACAGAGCATTTAGTAACCCAAAGAGGTGCTGGAAACCAAGGTCTCAAGAAAAGAAAATAAATAAACTATGTGCCTGTGGTGTGTATGTATGGGGGAGAGACTTGAGCAAGTAAGTCCTTAGGGGTGCTTCAACACCTAGCACCTTGAACCAACTGGTTCGGGAGTGTTGGCTGAAAGCTTATTTTAAAGAGTTGCCCCCTTACAGAACACTTAGCCTAAGAACACAAATAAGCCCTGAAAAAACAACAAAAGGATTAATAAAAAAAAGTTTCATGGGATGCAATCACAGTGAGTATTCTAGGACATGATAAAGGTCTGAAAGCCAGGAATGAACCTAAGTTGCTATGCATGAAACCACTATAAAACCAGGGACATGACTTCCACAAGAATGACTCACTTCTCTTGGCATTCCATTCATCATTCTCTTGCTCCGGTACTTGCTTAGGGACAAGCAAGCTTTAAGTTTGGTGTTGTGATGCCAGGGCATTTTGGCCAGTTTTACTGACATTTTCTTTACTGTTTTTAGGGTAGTTTCATGCATTTTCGTAGGAAATAAGCTGGTTTTGGGTAGATATTCACTTACATCTTAATTCAAGCATGCATTGTGCAATTTACATGATTTCATGAGGATTTTGCATGAATTGAAGGACAAATTGGATGTTGCATTTCCCATGACTTGGACTAGAACTTTGATGCACTTTATTGCTTGATTTCAGGACAAAGGAAGCAAAGAAGAACCACATTAGTGGCTACGTTAGTTACACTAACGTTAACACTAACGTGGAATGGGAGTAACTTGCAAAGTTAATGAGAAAAGTGATTGCCAATAACGCTCTCGAAGCCATCATTGCCCACGTTAAAAGTCACGTTAACTAAGTTAACGTGAACTCTAACGTGGAAGAAAGGAAATGGAGCCAACGTTAGTGACACTTAACATTATCACTAACGTTGGACCAAGCTCATAAGTGGCCACGTTAGTCACCACGTTAACTTAGTTAACGTGGCCTCTAACGTTAAGAAGAAAGGGGGGAAGCCAACGTTAGTGATATTCAACATTATCACTAACGTTGGCCAAGTCACACTAGGCCACGTTAACTCCCACGTTAACCTAGTTAACGTGGAAGCTAACGTGAGGAAGGGAGGTGACGCCAACGTTAGTGACACCCAACATTGTCACTAACGTTGGAAAGAGCCCACACATGCCACCATGAGCCACGTTAACTCCCACGTTAACTTAGTTAATGTGGAAGCTAACGTGGATAAGGGAATGTTGAACCAACATTAGTGACACTCAACTTTGTCACTAACGTTGGAGATGGCTAGCATAGGCCACGTTAGAAGCCACGTTAACTACCTAGTTAACGTGGATTCTAACGTGGGAGCTAAGGGGCACATTGGAACGTTAGTGACAATGTTAAGTAGTGTCACTAACGTTCTCGAAGGATGGCAAGCCTATGTTAAAAGAGCCACGTTAACTAAGTTAACGTGGACTCTAACGTTGGGAAGGGGGAGGCTTCTCAACGTTATTGGGAAAGTTGAGTCCCAATAACGTGCGCGAAGGACAAAGAGGCAACGTTAGTGGCAACGTTTGTGCCACTAACGTTGAGGTTAACGTGGCTCTTACTTGGGTAAGGAACGTTAGTGAAAAAGTTGAGTGTCACTAACGTTCTCGAATCCATATTTTCACTGAACGTTAACACCACTAACGTCCTGAGCTAAAGTCTCTGTCCACTTCACAATTTCTCTCTGCAAGTAAAGCCAAGCCCAATGAAGAAGATAACTGGTTCAAACTCAAGATCCAAAGGCCCAGACCCAAGACTTGAAGAACCAACTAGAGGAGTAGAAGAGTAGTATATATAGGAGTAACTTTGAATTATTTTGGGAGTTGAAAAATATAGGGAGCCTCTGGGCATAGAATTACTCTCTGTATTTACTTTCTCTGCACTTCTAGTTTCATTATGTATTCTCCATCTTTGTTTTCATTTTCCAGAGCTATGAACAACTAAACCCCTTTCATTGGGTTAGGGAGCTCTATTGTAATTTGATGGATCAATACTAGTTTTCATTATTCTTCTTCTATCTTTTCTCTTGATTTTACTTGAAAGCTTTCGATCTTCATCCAATTGGGTAGTTATCTTGGAAAAGAAGCTATTCATACTTGGATCTCTTCTGAACCTTGAAAGAGGAATGAAGAGATCAAGCTAGAAATGCTTTCTAATGCTGGACCAAATTGGGTTTGGATGGATATGTGACTATAATCCCCTCAACACTTGATTTGGGAAATGTATGTGGTATAATCAGTGACCATACTTTATCTCTTCTCATGAGCAATTGACCAAGGAATTGGCTATTGATCAGGATTTGAGAGATTGAATTACAAGAAATTGTAATTCAATCACTTAAGATTGCCAAGGAGATCAATGAGTGCATTGATTGAGGAAGAGATGAAAATGAAATTGATCCGGAGAATGCAACATCTCCTAAGCCCAATGAACTCCCCATTTCTGATCTTACCCATTCTTTTTATTTTCTGTCACTTACTTTTATGAGCAATTCCCCCATTCCCATTTACAATTCTGCAATTTACTTCAGTCATTTACTTTCAGTTCTTTAATTTTAGCATTTACTTTTTCTGTCATTTACCTTTCCGCCATTTTATTTTCTGCAATTCTAAACTCAAATCCTGGATTCGCTCAACTAGAACATTCCTCTAATTAAAGTTGCTTGATCAATCAATCCTTGTGGGATTCGACCTCACTCTATTGTGAGTTTTTACTTGACGACAAATTCGGTACACTTGCCGAAGGAAATTTGTTGCGAGACAAGTTTTCCATGCATCAGAAATCAACAAGACCAAGGCATAGATCAAAGACGTTCAAATCCCAACAACAATGTAGCCCACCAACATTTCACATCTAGACCATATCAGCACCCACATAGCCAACCCTCTCAACACCTTTACCAAGGCCAAAATAACCCTCCTCGTCCTTCCACCTTTAATCCCAATCTACCATCATTTGATGACAGACTCTCAAGGATTGAGAATCTACTTGAAGGCATAGGCAAAGAGATTCAAGACAACAAGGCATTCAAGGAGGAAGTGCGAGCCAATTTCAAGAATCAGGGAGACACAATCAAGAGGTTGGAATCCCAAGTGGGGTATCTCTCTAAGCAGATTCCTAAACCTACAGATGGATTCCCAAGTGACATAGAGAAGAATCCGAGAGGTGAAACAAAGAAAGTAAAATAGAAAGATTGCAAGATGGTCACTATAAGTGATAAGGAGACTGAGGACAAGCCAAACAAGTTGGCAGAACAATCTGGAGACACCTCAACAAAGAAGGAGGAAAAAGATCACCAAGAACCAGAAATCTCACAACAGGAGCTGTTGAGACTTTATGCACCCTTTCCCCAACGACTCAATGGTGCTGTTGAGAAGAGAATATACTCAAGATTTCTTGACTTGTTTGCATCTCTGCATGTCAACATACCATTCATCAAGACCATCCAACAAATGCCTGCATATATCAAGTATATGAAGGAACTGCTTCCTAGAAAAAGCTCACTCAAAGGAGGCCAAACTATAGTAATGAACAAGGAGTGTAGTGCCCTCATTCAACCACAGTTGCCTACAAAAAGAAAAGATCCAGGGAGTTTTCATGTCCCTTGTGCCATAGGAGAAACAATGTTTGATAAAGCACTCTACGATTTGGGAGCAAGCATCAACTTAATGCCCTTGTCCCTGGTAAAGAGGCTGAAGATCAATGAGATAATGCCCACAGATGTAGTCATCAGGCTGGCAGACAAAACTCAAAAACAAGCAATAGGAGTGGTGGAAAATGTGTTGGTAAAGGTTGGGAAATACTTTCTTCCCACCGACTTTGTCATCCTGGACATGGAAGAGAGTCACACTCACCTAATCATATTGGAATGACCATTCCTAGCTACAGCCAGAGCACTCATAGATGTGGAGCGAGGGGAGCTAATATTGAGGATCCATGATGAACGACTCAGATTTAATGTATTCAAACTCTCACAAGAAGCAGACCAAGAGAACAAAGAACCAAGCAAAGATCGTAATGAGATGTTGACAGAGAAAGCAAGCACTAAAGCACAACCAGCCCATCTGGGAAAGCCCTTGGTTGATGAACAAGGAAATAAGCAGTTGTCACAGCTCAAGGAAAAGCTGGAGGAACCTAAACCACCAGAGACATGTGAAGACAACAACAAAATTCCCTTAGAAGAAGAAGTCACAAAGAGCAAGGCAACATCAAAAGGGACAAAGAAGAAGGTACCAAGGAGGTGGAGGAACAAGAAGATCCCTACCGAGGACTTCTCTCCAGGGGATAAAGTGATCTCAGCTTACTTCCCAGATATCCCCCCTGATCTCTCCACTGTACCATCTCAGTTACCTAAGGTCTTCACTATCAACAGAGTTCTCTCCTTGGAACATGTAGAGATCATTGATACAACCAATGGATATAGGTCCAAGACAAGAGGGGAGGACTTGAACCATTATCAACCTCCCTGATGAAGGAGAAACGTCAAGCTAGTGACGCTAAAGAAGCGCTTCATGGGAGGCAACCCATGTTTTATATGCTTTTAGAAAATAGTGAATAAGTCAATATTCATGAATTCCAACCCAAACTTGACAAACACTTGGTAAAATCCTTATATTGCAGTATATAGTGAAGAACAAGTTTAGTGTTCAAAGCATGCCAAGAAAGCATGAATGCAACTGAGAGCATGCTAGTCTTGGAGCTTTGAACAGAACTTTTCATCACAGTGCTCCAAACTAAGTTTGGTGTCACCCCATGGTGCCACCAATGTGCATATAAGGATACACAGTTAGTTAGTTAGTTGGAGTTCATGAGTAAACAAAATCTTTTCTTCTTTTTATTATTCTAGCCGTAAAGTTTAAATTGTTTTTTTTATGATATTAATTCTTACTTTTCTTATTTTATCTTTATAGGAAAAAGGAGAGGAGCATTGAAGGAGATTGATTGGACAATGAAATGAGGAAGGTTCGGTCACTTCATGAAGAGGGACTACACACTTGTTCCTAAAAGGGAACGCATTGGAAAATGTTGCCATGCAACACGGAAAAGAATGGGACCCTTGAAGACCGAGCAATCCCCATCATAAAGTGATGATCCTTGTCCTTTCTACATGCACAACCCCAACCGTCCATCAAGTAACCATTCCATCAATCCACACCCTCCATTCACTCACAACCTCTCTATATAAGTGATCCTTGTTCCTCCGTACCCTAGCTTCACACTCCACACCCACTCTTCACACTTATCCATTTCGGAGCAAAGCATTTCCTAACCCATTAAAAATATTCTCCCTCACTCCCTTCATTGCACTCAACCCTAAACAACCGAAAGTCTCCACACCCTTGCCAACTTCACACATTAACCCTCATTCATGGCATCTTTGAGCTCTAAAAGAAGGAAGGGAAAGGAACCTATGGAGCAACACCCGTATGATGAAAAGAGATTTAGAAGCTTGCATCATGCATTGCAATACGGGTGGATGGTGGATAAGGAGATCATTTATGAGCTAGGATTTCAAGTTAGGAAAACTGAGTGTCCCGAAATCACAAAGAAGATAGAAAAGAGAAGATGGGAGCTCCTCACTGATCCGGTCATTAAGGTGAATGTAAATCTTATAAGAGAGTTTTATGCAAATGCGGTCCGATATGATAAGGCAGATGAGTCATATACAAGCTTTGTGAGAAGAAAGATTGTGGATTTTGGTCCCATGAGAGTCATGAGGGCATTAAAGCTGCGGTCCATACTGTTTGAAGAAGAGAGTTATCATTCAAGAATGGACCAAATTGGGTTTGGATGGATATGTGACTATAATTCTCTCAACACTTGATTTAAAAAATGCATGTGGTATAATCAGTGACCATACTTCATCTCTTCTCATGAGCAATTGACCAAGGAATTGGCTATTGATCAAGATTTGAGAGATTGAATTACAAGGAATTGTAATTTGATCACTTAAGATTGCCAAGGAGATCAATGAGTGCATTGATTGAGGAAGAGATGAAAATGAAATTGATCCGGAGAATGCAACATCTCCTGAGCCCAATGAACTCCCCATTTCTGATCTTACCCATTCTCTTTAATTTTTGTCATTTACTTTTATGAGCAATTACCCCATTCCTATTTAAGATTCTGCAATTTACTTTCTGTCATCTACATTCAGCTCTTTATTTCTAGCATTTACTTTTCTGTTATTTACTTTTCCGCCATTTAACTTTCTGCAATTCTCAACCCAAATTCTGATTTTCTCAACTAGAACATTCCTCTAATTAAAGTTGCTTGATCAATCAATCCCTGTGGGATTCGACCTCACTCTATTGTGAGTTTTTACTTGACGACAAATTCGGTACACTTGCCGAAGGAAATTTGTTATGAGACAAGTTTTCCATGCATCACTAATTGAAAGCCTAATTAAAGGGTTTTCTTGAGACAAAATACTTAGAGTCGTGGTCAAGAAAACAAAACAACCCTTGCTACTTCAAGGTGACAATCAATAGAAAGGACCCCTAAAGCCTATACCTGAAAGAACCCTCAAGGATCCAAGAGCTTTTCATGACATTAAAACATTCATACATGTGTTGAACACTTATTCTTACTCTTAGTTGTATTGCAATCACTCAAAGCCAAGGCCTCAAGTTATAAAGGCTTACTCACATTGATTTGCTTGGGACAAGCAAAGCTTAAGTTTGGTGTTGTGATGACTTGCATCATCTACCCTTCTTTCTTGCATAAAGAAGACCATAAAAGAGCATAAATCTCATTTGATCAGTACAATTCATGCATTATTTGATGAATATTATGGGACACTACTTTGAGATGAGTTGTACTGAATTTCAGGTGAAAAAGGCAACAAAAATGGGTAGAAGACAAACAAGAAGCTGGGCGTGTGAAACTGGCGTGCCACTTGAGAGCAAACGCCACAAAAATGCACTGGCGTGGCATGCCAGGAGTTGGGCGTGGCACGCCAGTACTAAAGTCCAGAGAAGAAGTCCAAGCATGCATGTGGGCGTGGCACGCCAGGGACTAGGCGTGGCACGCTAATACAAAATTCCAGAGAGCTACAATGGAGGACACAAAAGGGGCGTGGCACGCCAGGTTGGCCGTGGCACGCCTGACCCATCAACTACTATGGGCGTGCCACTTGAGCAAAGGGGCGTGGCACGCCAACTCACCATTCCAAGAAGAACCTCCACTATGGCGTGCCACTTGGTATCGAAGGCATGGCATGCCAGCTCCAAGAAGTCACTTGGACATGCCACTTGAGAACCCAGGCGTGGCACGCCAAGCTTGAAAAGTTCACAAATCCATGGGCATGCCACTTGAACAGCATGGCGTGGCACGCTGGTACAATAATCCAGAGAAAGGGCTGAAGGCAATTGAAGACTGGGCGTGCCACTTGAAGTCAAAGGCGTGGCATGCCAACCTCTCAACCTCACTTAGGCGTGCCACTTGAGCGACCAGGCGTGGCGCGCCAATGCATAAAGATAACAAAAGCAAGGACTGGGCGTGCCACTTGGTATCGAAGGCGTGGCACGCCAACCCAAGTATGTCACTATGGCGTGCCACTTGAAGGCTGAGGCGTGGCACGCCAACTACTGGAACCAAGACAAGATCATGGGTGTGGTACGCCAGCCTTTAGGCATGGCACGCTGGTATAAGTTTCCAGAGAGGATGAAGGAGGCCAATTACATGGGGCGTGCCACTTGGTATCGAAGGCGTGGCATGCCACTCACCATTCTTTACTTAGGCGTGCCACTTAAGCAACCAGGCGTGGCATGCCAGTGTCATTCAGAGAGCAAAGAAGTATTGGGGCATGCCACTTGAGTTCGTGGCGTGGCACGCCAAACAGAGGAACCACTCACTCACAAAAGGGGCGTGGCACGCCAGACCCTGGGCGTGCCACGCTAGCGCAACTTTCCAAAGAAGCTTAGCCAAGAATAGAGCAAGGGCGTGGCATGCCAGACCCTGGGCGTGGCACGCCAGTTCAAGTTTTCAGAGACAAAGAAAAGTGGAAAAAGGCAAAGGGCGTGCCATTTGAGTTCGAAGGCGTGGCACGCCAACACAAGAATTCCACTTTGGCGTGCCACTTGAGTTCGAAGGCGTGGCACGCCAAAGTTGATAGAGAGATGAGCGTGCCACTTAAAGTATTGGGCGTGGCACGCCAAGCTAGAAATAAAGGGCACGTGACACGCCAGTAAAGTGCCAGCCACACGCCAGCTGGGAAGTCACGCTTATTGAGTATTTTCTTTTCCCTCCAAAATGAAATTTTCCTTTTTCACTTTTGTAATTCTTTTATTTTACTAGGAGTACTATAAATACCCCCAAGGAGTACTGAAGAAGGGGTTAAGTAGTCAGTTTTAGATCCACTTTTACACTTCACTTTTGAGTACTTTTTGAGCTATGAGTAGCTAACTTCCCTCTCATTGAGAGAGGGAGCTCTGTTGTACTTGATGGATTGATAATAGTGAAATTCTTCTTCTCTTTATCTTCTCTTTGATTTGCTAGAAGGAATTTCATTCTTAATGCTTAGTGTTCAATTATCTTGGAAAAGAGATTGAATGCAATTGGGTTTCATGGGAACCTTGGGAAAGGAAACATGAAACCATGCTTGAAATCCTTTCTCACACTTGAGTAGAATCTGGGTTTTGGTGTTTGGATATGTGACATATAATCCTCCCTCTACTTGGACCTATAATGGTGTGTGGTATAATCAGGGACCAAGCATATCTCTCTTCATGAGCAATTAAACCAAGGAATTGGCTATTGATCAAGATCTGAGAGATTGAGTCACCAAGGGATTAGGGCTCAATCAATCATGATTGCCAAGAGGTCAATGAGTTGCATGATTGAAGAGGATATAAGCTAAATTTGATCCAAAGAGACAACATCTCCCAATCTCAATGAATTTCCCCATTTTTATCTATCCATTTCTCTATAGCTTAATTTTACATTCAGTAATTCCCCATTCCCATTTACATTCAAGTCATTTATGATTCTGCACTTTACATTCTGCCATTTATATTTCTGCACTTTATTGCTTTTCTTTCTATTCTAGTCATTCACATTTATGTCATTTACAATTCTGCACTTTACAATCCTATTGATCTGCTTGACTAATTCATCAATTAATTAAAACTGCTCGAATTTGCCAATCTTTGTGGATACGATCCCACTCCACTGTGGGTTATTACTTGACGATAATTTTGGTGCGCTTGCCAAAAGAACTAATTCACCAATTTTTAAATGGGGGTGTGAATTGGATTCATTAGCTGTCAATGCATACATGGAAAATTGTTCCCCAATGCCACAAGATGATTCATACTGTGATGAATTCAACAATTCTTCAAGTTGTGCTTGGGAGAATCAAAATCAGAAAGCATTTGAAAATTCATACTCCACTTATCAAGAGCTATCATCACTTGAGAAAACCTTCAATTCATTCATGGAAAGCTGTCAAACCTTATCTCCCAGTTTTTCATCTGAAAATTCTTCATCACTTAACTATCCCTTGACACAAACTCTCTTCCAAAGCTCACAGTCCACACAAACTTCTATGAACCAAAGCCTCTCAAGGCTTGAAACCATGCTTGAAAGATACGAAAGGGAAGCACAGAGATCATGGAAAGAACAAGAGAACTCCCTCACAAACATGGAAGTGCTGTTAGCTCAATTGTTGAGTGCAAAGAAGAAAAAGGAAGGGCAAGATGAGGAAGTCTCTGTGTCAAGTGAAATTTCAATGGAAAAGGAGGTTGTGGAGGTGTTTGAACCTATGGCTTCATATTCACAGAAGCTAATTGAGGTGATAGAGGAACATGAAGCTTCACTCCCAAAAGACTTAATGGAAGATCATGTAAAAGAAGAGGAGGAAGCCAATCAAGGAAGTTCACACTCAATTGAAGCTGAAAATTACAGAAAGGAAGAGCTCACTGAACCATCAATACAAAAAGCTCTTGATGAGGAGAACACTCCAACAATCACACAACCACCAAGACTTGAATTCAAGGAAGTGAAGGCAATTAACAAAAGCACCGAGAAGAGGATTGTTACCAAACTACAAAGGACAATATTCATAAAGAAGAGAAGGTCAACTACAAGCAATCCTCCCCCTGATCCAGCAAGCAAGCTCAATCAAGCCATTAACAAAAAAAAAGCTTGCTGAGGAGAGGCCAAGACAAGGGACACTAGCTGGTTCATCTCTCCCATTGAGGTCATTCCTCTTAACAAACTGGAAGAAGAGGAAGAAAGTGAAGAACATGTCAACCGTAGGTAATATTTCTTTTCTTTGCTTTGTTTACTTTCTCTGTTTGCTTTGTTTAAATTTCAATAAATTGGCATATGGTTACATTCTAAGTTTGGTGTTGCCCTGCAACAATTTTTTTTCAATCTTTCTTGATGATTGCATCAATTCTAAAGTGTCACACTAAGATTCTAAGTTTGGTGTGCCACTTAATTCTCTATGCAATTCATTAAGCAACACCACTTGTCTGCATAATCATAATGCCTTTGCAGTGTTAATTTTTCTTTTGGTTTGACACTTTGTTATTCTGTTTACTTTAGTTATTTCTTTGTTTTTAATGCTTTCACTTATTTTGCTTCTTAACTGTTTTTGTTAATACATCACCAAGAGATCCTTACTCATGACAGATTCTTGGCTTGGTGATTGTATTTAATATATAATAGTTCCCTTTGTTTAGTCTAGTTCAAATAAATTGACATAAGATTGCATTCTAAGTTTGGTGTTGCTATGTAACAAAATTTGCTTCCAATCTTTACTGGATACTTGCATTAATTCCAAGCGAAAGTGTCACACTAAGTTTGGTGTGCCACTCATTTTTTATGCCATGTATCATTCACACTCTCTTATGTTTGCAATCACAATGTCTCTGCCCCTTGTGCTTTGATTGTTATCTTTAATTTTGCTTGCTTAAAACACATGTGCTACTAATATTTCATTGTGTAAGACATTCATGATCCATCTTAGCCCCATAGCCATTGTTCTAATTGTTGCTTAAGGATGAGAAAGCATTCTGAGTTTGGCAAGGAAAGAGGAAGAATGGGAGGAAAATGACAACAATAGAGAAGATGAACTACAAGGTTGTAAAGTTCCTTTTCCTCTCCTTTGTTTCCAGCACTTTAAATTGCATGATTGTCTTTATCTTCTCTGTATGCATGTGTGGTATGAATAAGCATAGCGTGAATTTTGATTTGCAACATGTTGCTGTGACATTATGACTACCAACTTGAGTTTTGTGACTTCAAAAGCAATAAAGCATCATGATCATAAACAAAAAAGGTCATGAAAGAAGAGTTTAGCATGTGCATACAAGTATTGGAAGGCTAGTATGGTTAATTGTTGCTCAATTGCATTGGATTTTATTTAATTGAAGTTTTCATCTAGAACACTTTGTGAAATCTTTTGAAATCATGAAAACCTTGAAGAAGAAATTGTAAATTAAGAAAAGCAAAAGGGAAAGAATGAGAAAGCTGAAGGCTTTGAGTACCAATGACAATTCCATTGTTAAGTACTTGTGGTGTTTATGTATCAAGCAAAATGCTTGAAAATAAAACACTTAGAGTCAAGGCTAGGCTCAAGTGCAAATGCACTCCCTCAAAGCTCAAGGGTCTGAGCATCAATGATTAGAGAGTCAAGAAAAGAAACAAATAAGCTTAATGAAGTCCTCTAATTAAATGCTTGTGGTACTTATGTATCAAGTGGTAATACTTGAAAACAAAGCACTTAGAGTCGTAGTTTTGTTATCAACTCATGGGGCAAAGCACCCAAAAGGAGAAGCTAATAAGAAAATCAAAAGCTTGCTTCAAGGAAGAAGTATAAGGAAAAGATTTCATAAATTGAGCTAGATAGAAGCATCAATCATTTATATGTCTTTTGTAATTGTGGCATACATAGAAAACTAGCCAACCATGAACATTGAGTTGCTATTCTTCTTACCTTGGATTGTCAATCTCTATTGCATGATTCTTTTCTTGCTTGGGGATAAGCAAGGTTTAAGTTTGGTGTTGTGATGACATGTCATCATGTCATGTTTTTCTACGCTTTTTCATATAAGAAATTGATAATTAGTGCTTAAATATTGCATTCTTTTGTGCTTAAATGGTATATTTTCTTGATCTTTTGATTTTATAAATTTTGTAGGAAATAAGAAGAAAAAGAAGCAAAAGAGCACAAAATAAGCTAAAAAGAAGAAAAGAAGAATTTTGGGCATGATTTGAAGAATGAGCACGCTTTGGAATCTTAGGCCATGCTTTTAAAAGCGTGGCCTATGACCATGAAGCCTTGGCACATGCATCAATATCATATGCATGCATGCATGAAATGTTTAATGCAATTGGCAAATAAAGTTAATGCATTAAAACATTATTAATTAAAGTCATGAAAGCATGCAACTTTAATTACTAATGCAATTGGCATTACGTTAATGCATTACATTAATAAGTAAATGGATGCATACAGGAAAAAATTAATTACTAATGCTAATGAATGAAATGCATGAAGCTTTACGGCATTACTAATTAATTGAACCATGAAGCATGCATATAATATTATTAATGCAACGGCCAATAAAAGCAAGCAGAGCGCTACACCTAGCAAAGGGGACAACCAAGGATCGAAGTGGAGACCATGTACCAAAACAAAGGACGCTGAGTGAAGATTGTAAACTGAGCGCTACCTTAGCAAGGAATTGGGCACCAATATAGTTTCACCCAAGGCTCGAAGGGGAGCTTCCTCATAAGGCAAAGGGAGCTTAATGAAGTGATTTAACCGAGCGCTACCAGGAATGCCAAAAACAAGGCATCAGCACTCAAAGAGAGAGTGCTAAGTTAACTTAGTTAACTTTATCGGGCTCTCACTAAAACAAAAACAAAGCAAGAGTGCAACCACCAAGGCTCGAACAAGGGAGCCTCAACCCAAAGCTTGGAGCGCTGCGTTGGTCTTATTCATTGAGCGCTCCCTTACACAAGACAATTGCACCAAGTATGCTTCCCTCATAGTTCGAAATTGGAGTCCCACTAAAAACAATGGAGCACTGCACTCTCTCACTTAACTGAGCGCTACTCTCCCTTACACGGGCAAGGCTTGGCACGCAACCAATTTGGCAAGGCAAACAAGGCAATGCTGCACTCTCTTTTTCAACCGAGCACTACCCTGGAAGGTCCCACACACCAAACCAACTTGAACCAAGCAACCTTGAACCATGTCAATTGAACCAAGGCCAACCGAACCCATCTCTTTTCAAATCCAAAGCAAGCAAAGCCCACATCATCATTCAAAGGCACAAGAACAAGCTAGATTAGGAATTTCAATTGTAATTTGTTTTTAATTTCAATTTCATTTTCACTTTGTAAAGCCTATATAAAGGCATCAATTTCATTTCATTAGGAGGCTGGCTCCAGTAGGGAGCAGTAGGAGTAGGAGTAGAGAGCTCTCTCTCTTTTAATTTTTCTTTTGAACTTGAGAATTGAGATCTGATTCTGGGCTTTTGAACTCTGATTGAAGAATTCTTTGAAGTTCTTCCTCTCAGAGTTCCATTTCTTTTCTGTTTCTTGACTTTATGAATTAAAGATTAGATCCCAATTGTTTCTTTTTTATTCTCACTTCTTCTGCAAATTTCCTCTTTTGCAATTATACACATCAGTTTACATTGATCTTGAACTCAAATCTTCTGTTCCATTTGCTTTCAATTTACTTTCAAGCAATTTAATTCTTCTGCACTTGTTCGGCATTTTACATTTCTGTTCATGATCTGATTTACTTTTTCTGCAAGTTTAATTCTCTGCAGTTTCTCTAAGCTTTGATCTATTGCTTTGTTTAATCTCCCTGTACCCAACTCCCTTTACATTTGATGCAATTTATGTAACAACCCTAATTTTCGAGTATATGAGATCTTTTCTGAAAGTACGGGTTTCTCCGGAAGATCAGTAAAGGGAACACCTTTGTTATATCATCAAGCATCTCAATCCTCATTATCATTATGTCATTCTTAAGCTAGAACCTCCCCTGAGGCAAGCTTGATAATGCAATCGGGAAGAACCTAGTTTTTGAACCATATCGGTTGGCAGTTTTAATTCTGATTTTCGTAAATAGTCTCTGTTTGACGAACCGGACTCGATTCATGAGAGGAGAGAGATAATAGTATAATATTATCATTATATTAGTATTAGAACATGCTTGAATGATATTATAAGGTTACCTGGTCTGTTTTTGTTAAAAACAGAAAATCGGTTTAACCGGGTTTACGGTTTACTAGTGCAGCTTAGCACCAGCACTCTCTGATGAATTTAGCAATACCAAGGCCTCATTATACATGTTCTATTCTCATAATAAATATGTTACTAGTGTCATTTATGCTAGTAGCTCAGAAAATAATTTTTAGAGATGTTTTTACGAGTATTCCGATACACCTAGTTTTAGTAGTTGTACACCAGAGATATTTTAATATTATTTTAATCCACCTCCAAGCCAACCAATCACAACTCACCTTACACCCCCCAAGACCTCCAAGGATGTCTCATATCATCATTTTTGCCGAAAATAACAAGAGAGAAAAGAGAGAAACTTTTATGAACACTTAATTTTCAAAGCTTGATTTCTTCTGAACTAAAACTCAAATCAAAACTTCGTTTTCACCAAAATGATCCTCTCTTCTTCCTCTACATAACCATGTGATTTATCAAGGCTGGAAATAAGGTGAGATGGCTGTCTCCCTCCCATTTCAATTCGGTTTTCAAGGAAAACCATGCAAAACATGTGTTTTCTTGATGTTCTTCCTTAGGAATCATGCTTAACTTGACTTGAGGGCCAAGAAACGTGAATTTCCAGCAAGTCTAAGGTGAGATATCTCTTCCTAACATACTGAGTGAGATTTGGTCAGTTGAGAGTTTTGGATTTAAAGTTGTTCTTGATGTGATTTAGGAGGAAAAAGTGCTTAAGGACCACCTGAAAGTTTAACCGGATTTGGAGCAGCAAATCAAGGTAGGGTGTCACGAAATTAATCTTGATTATTTGTGTTTGAGATGTGTGAATGTTGTATGATTTAGCTGTGCTAAATATTGGTTGCATATATGATTGATTCTTGGTGAAAATTTGGTGAAATTTTGATGAAATTTGATGAAATTCAAGCTATGAATGTATGTTCTTGTGGCTTCTGGAAAACGAAACCCTAGGCCCTAAATTGGGGTTCAATTTGTGTTCAAGTCATGTAGAAAATATGGGGTTTTAGTGGCTGGGAATTTATTTTGAATTTTGGTAAAAATCGGTTGCTGAAAAGACTGAAAAACGGGTAAAAACAGAGAAAGAATCTGAAGAATTTATGAAGAACATGAAGAACACTTTGAGTGTGGTGAAGAACAATAAAGAACACCTTTTTGATTCATAAAAGGGCAAGGAAGTAATTATTTTGGTGTTTGAGGGGTTATTTGGTAATTTCTGAAAGTTAGGGTGGTAAAAGTAGAAATATTAAAAGTTACGGGTGGTAAAAAGTGAATTTTAAAGGTCAAAAGTAAAAGGTAAGTTAATTTTCGAAAATATATTAATAAAATAATAAATAATAATAAAATATTAAATAATAATATTTAATTAAAATTAATATTTTAATAAAAATAATAAAATAATGCGAAAAAGGCAGTTTTCTGTAAAAGCTTTAGAAAGACAACTTTAAGCGCGGAATCTCATAATTACCTTCATAAAACACCTAGGGAGTGGTAAGAACATATTAGTGAGGTAAAGATAAATAAAAGATAAAAAGTTAAAGAAAAGATAAACACCAAAAGATAAAAAGTTAAAGATAAAAAGTTAAAGAACAATGAACGAACTAGGGCAACTTAGTTAGTACTTGAGTTGCGACTAGGGTTAGGTATAATATGAAAAGTTAAACTGTTTCAGTATAGACTTAATGAACCTATACTTGGGACAGGCTAACTATTCATACCAAAATTTACATAAACTTTAAGTACATACGTTAAGCAGAGAAATCAGAGTAGAGTAGAGAAACACAGAAAACAGAGTAACCAGAGTAAAGTAAAGAGATAAAGAGAAAAAGAGTAATATAGATACAGATGAAAAGAGTAATTAGAGAAGAGAAAAGAGATGCAGAGAACAGAATAATTAAAATAGAGTAAAGAGATACCGAGAAAGAAAGAGGTACTGGATAAGAATGTGAAAGTGATGATGAATAATGAGAATGATAATGAATGATGATAATGAGAATGATTATGTGATGATCTGTTGCATGAAGGCAGTCAGATAGATGGTGGTACGACCACTGAGAGTGCTTTCCTGGGATACTTAACTATAATGCTATTCTGTAAGTCAGAGGACTCTTACAGAGGTATCGAGAAAACATAACTGGCATATACTCTTGTAAGTCAAAGGACTCTTACAGTGAGTGTGTGTGTGTGCTCCTGTAAGTCAAAGGACTCTTACAGTGAGTGTGTTTGGCAGATATAAGTTAACTAGCTCTGCCATGCAAGTCAAAGGACTCTTGCAGTGGGTTGCTAGTGTCGCCCTGCAAGTCAAAGGACTCTTGCGAGGGACATTGCCAACAGGAAAGCCTTACCTGGTCAAAGGACTCCGGGTAACGTCGGGAGCGGGTATGTAACCGACAGATGAGCTCATTACCTGCGCTAGGGCTAGACATGCATCATACTTGGTTGCGCATTTCCTTTGTTATGATTGTGGTATGAATGTATGCTTTCCTTGTTTGTATTCCATTCTCTGTGTTTGTGTTATTTTCTTGTATTCTTCTGTTTATGTTCTGCTATCTGTTTTCTCTATCTTTTCTACTTATCTGTGTTTTCTAATTACTGCTTCCTTGTATTCTGCTAATAGTCTGCTAAACAACATAGAATTAATGAACGTAACTAATAACCCCGACCCTACTAAGGACTCCCCAGTTCTTACCCCTTCTCTCTCCCTTCCCCCTTCAGATGGAAGTAAGAGTACCTCACCATAATTCGCTGATGACCATTCGCAAGAAGAGGATTCTGCTCTAGATAGTCTTCTGAGTCTAGGGTGAGTATTGTTCTCTATTTATATGTATATACTGTGAGACCAGCCAACGTCTGCAGCCCGTTCGTATGCGCACTTTAACCTAAATCCTGTGTACGAGATTCCTGTTGTGTGGCTACTTGATGAGGTACCGGAGAGATGTCCTGTGGAAAAGTCTGATCGTGCAGAGGAGTAGCAGATGATGTTCTAATTTTTGATGATGTTCCACCTGACTTGAGTTGTGAAGACTTAGAACGTACTTTCCCTCGCTTTAGTAGTTTAGAGGGACTAGGTGAGTATAGGGTCGAGGCTAGCCTGGGTGCCAGCTTAGGGACTTCTTAAACAGGTCAGGACCTGGGAGGTTGTATGTATGTATATGTATATAGTTATTATCTAGCTATATTTAAGGGTGTTCTAACTAAAGGTCTATACTCTAACAAAGTCTGGATCACTAAATATTGCTCGCTACTTGTGATGTATTTATGTGTGGTTGTTTATAACCGTTTTATCTGTTGTTACTTGTGAATTGATTATGAGTGATTCCGACTATTAATCCAAACGTTTTCAAAAAAAAAAAAACCTCGCAAATTAACTACTTTTTTAACAACGAATCAGGCTCATATGATAAATAATAGAAAATAATTAGGAAGACTAATTGGTAGCGCTCAGTTTCCGGTATGATCTAGACATATTGAAAATTGGGTCGTTACAATTTACATTTCTTTTCATTTAAGATTCTCTCAATTTACTTTTCTTGCCAATTGAAGTTTCTGTCCAATTGACTTTTTGCAATTTACAATTCATTGCCATTTACTTTCTGTTAATTCAATTTCACTTCAACTCATCAATGTTAGTGATGAGCGGATAATTTATACGCTTTTTGGCATTATTTTTAGTATCTTTTTAGTAGAATCTAGTTACTTTTAGGGATGTTTTCATTAGTTTTTATGTTAAATTCACATTTCTGGACTTTACTATGATTTTGTGTGTTTTTCTGGGATTTCAGGTATTTTCTGGCTGAAATTGAGGGACTTGAGTAGAAATCAGATTCAGAGGTTGAAGAAGGACTGCTGATGCTGTTGGATTCTGACCTCCTTGCACTCAAAGTGGATTTTCTGGAGATACAGAACTCGAAATGGCGAGCTTCCAATAGCGTTGGAAAGTAGACATCCAGGGCTTTCCATCAATATATAATAGTCCATACTTTGGCCAAGAATAGATGACGCAAACTGGCGTCCAACGCCAGCTCTCTGCCTAATTCTAGAGTTCAGCGCCAGAAAGGGATCAAAAACCAGAGTTGAACGCCAGAAATGGATCAAAACCTGGCGTTCAACTCCACAAATGGCCTCTGCACGTAGAAAGTTAAAGCTCAGCCCAAACACACACCAAGTGGGCCCCGGAAGTGGATTTATGCAGCAATTACTTACTTCTGTAAACCCTAGTAGCTAGTTTATTATAAATAGGACCTCTTACTATTGTATTAGACATCTTTGGATTATCTTTTGATCCTGAGTTATATCTCTGGATGCCTGGTTCTTAGATCAGGGGGGCTGGCCATTCGGCCATGCCTGGACCTTTCACTTATGTATTTTTAACGGTAGAGTTTCTACACTCCATAGATTAAGGTGTGGAGCTCTGCTGTTCCTCAAGGATTAATGCAAAGTACTACTGTTTTCTATTCAATTCATCTTATTTCGCTTCTAAGATATTCATTCGCACTTCAACCTGAATGTGATGAACGTGACAATCATCATCATTCCCTATGAACGCGTGCCTGACAACCACTTCCATTCTACATTAGAATTGAATGAGTATCTCTTAGATTTCTTAATCGGAATCTTCGTGGTGTAAGCTAGAATGATGGCGGCATTCAAGAGAATCCGGAAGGTCAAAACCTTGTCTGTGGTATTCCGAGTAGGATTCAATGATTGAATGACTGTGACGAGCTTCAAACTCGTGATTGCCGGGCGTAGTGACAGACGCAAAAGGATAGTAAATCCTATTCCAGCAGGATCGAGAACCGACAGATGAATAGCCGTGCCGTGACAGGGTGCGTTGACCATTTTCACTGAGAGGATAAGATGAAGCCATTAACAAGGGTGATGCCTCCAGACGATTAGCCGTGCCATGACAGGGCATTTGGATCATTTTCCCGAGAGAAGACCGAAAGTAGCCATTGACAATGGTGATGTATCACATAAAGCCAGCCATGGAAAGGAGTAAGACTGATTGGATGAAGACAGCAGGAAAGCAGAGGTTCAGAGGAACGAAAGCATCTCTATTCGCTTATCTGAAATTCTCACCAATGATTTACATAAGTATTTCTATCCCTATTTTATTAATTATTTTCGAAAACTCCATTACTATTTTAATATCCGCCTGACTGAGATTTACAAGGTGACCATAGCTTGCTTCATACCAGCAATCTCCGTGGGATTCGACCCTTACTCACGTAAGGTATTACTTGGATGACCCAGTGCACTTGCTGGTTAGTTGTGCGAAGTTGTGAACCATGGTATTGGCATCATATTTTTGGCGCCATTACCAGGGAAAGAAAGAGCGATGAATTTTACATAATTAAAGTGTAATCACAATTTCTGAGCACCAAGTTTTTGGCGCCGTTGCCGGGGATTGTTCGAGTATGGACAATTGACGGTTCATCTTGTTGTTCAGATTAGGTAATTTTCTTTTTGTTTTCTCTTCAAAAATTTTTCAAAAATCTTTCAAAATTTTCTCCTTTGTTTTCGAAAAAAAAATTTAAAATAAAAATGTTTTCAAAAATAAATTATTCTATGGCTTCAAAACTTTCAAGAATGAATTCTAGAGTTTCATGGTAACATGTTGAATCCTATCTGGCTGAAAAGCCATACCCAAACTCCTTTGGGATTGGTCTTCAACTAATCACCTCAATGGATGTAAATCCATTCTAAAGCTTGACTGGCTATTAAGCCATGTCTGACCCTTTGATTGGAGCTTTAGACTAAAGAGCACAAGATTCCTGGAATTCATATTAAAGATTTTGAAATCCTCATTTTTTATTTTCAAATAATTTTCGAAAAAAAATTCCAAAAAAAAAAATTTAGAAAATCATAAAAAATCAAAAATATTTTTTGTGTTTTTTTGTTTGAGTCTTGAGTCATGTTATAAGTTTGGTGTTAATTGCATGTGCATCTTGCATTTTTCGAAAATTTTCATGCATTCATAGTGTTCTTCATGATCTTCAAGTTGTTCTTAGTAAGTCTTCTTGTTTGATCTTTGCATTTGCATGTTTTGAGTCTTTTCTTGTTTTTCATATGCATTCTTGAATTCTTAGTGTCTAAGCATTAAAGAATTCTAAGTTTGGTGTCTTGCATGTTTTCTTTGCATTAAAAATTTTTCAAAAATATATTCTTGGTGTTTATCATGATCTTCATAGTGTTCTTGGTGTTCATCTTGACATTCATAGCATTCTTGCATGCATCACATATTTTGATCTAAAAATTTCACGCATTGCATCTTTTTAGTGTTTTTCTCTCTCATCATAAAAAATTCAAAAATCAAAAAAATATCTTTCCCTTTTTCTCTCTCAAAATTTCGAAAATTAGATTTGACTTTTTCAAAAATTTTTAAAATCTAGTTGTTTTTATGAGTCAAATCAAATTTTCAATTTGAAAATCTTATCTGTTTCAAAATCTTTTTCAATTTTTTTAGTTATTTTTGAAAATTTCAAAAATATTTTTCAAAAATCTTTTTCTTAATTTTACATCATATTTTCGAAAATAACATCACCAATTAATGTTTTGATTCAAAAATTTCAAGTTTGTTACTTACTTGTTAAGAAAGATTCAAACTTCAAGTTCTAGAATCATATCTTGTGATTTCTTGTGAATCAAGTCATTAATTGAGATTTTAAAAATCAAATCTTTTTCAAAAACTAATTTCAATCACATCTTTTCAAAAATATCTTCTTATCTTATCTTTTTCAAAAATATGATTTCAAAATATCTTTTCTAACTTCCTAACTCCTTATCTTCTCAAAATTGATTTTCAAAATTCGTTTCAACTAACTAACTAACTTTTTGTTTGTTTTTTATCTTTTTCAAAACCACCTAACTAACTCTCTCTCTCTCATTTTCGAAAATATCTTCCCCCTTTTTCAAAAATTTCTTTTTAATTAACTAATTATTTTTTTATTTGAATTTTTGAAAAACTACTAACCTTTTTCAAAACTATTTTCGAAAATCACTAACTCTTTTTCAAAAATTATTTTCGAAAATTCCTTCTCTCTCATCCCCTTCTATTTATTTATTTATCTACTAACATCTCTTCCTCACACCACCAAAAATCTGAACCCTCTCTCTATCTGTGTTCGAATTTTTCTTCTTCTTCTTTTTCTGCTAACAATAAGGAACCTCTTTACTGTGACATAAAGGATTCCTCTTCTTTTCTTTTTCTCTTCTCTTTCTTATGAGCAGGGACAAAGAAAAAGGCATTCTTGTTGAAGCTGATCCGGAACCTGAAAGGACTCTGAAAAGAAAACTAAGAGAAGCTAAATTACAACAATCCAGAGACAACCTTATTGAAAATTTTGAACAAGTAAAGGAGATGGCAGCCGAAAATAATAATAATGCAAGGAGGATGCTTGGTGACTTTACTGCACCTAATTCCAATTTACATGGAAGAAGCATCTCCATTCCTGCCATTGGAGCAAACAACTTTGAGCTGAAACCTCAATTAGTTTCTCTGATGCAGCAGAACTGCAAGTTTCATGGACTTCCATCTGAAGATCCTTTTCAGTTCTTAACTGAATTCTTGCAGATATGTGATACTGTTAAGACTAATGGAGTAGATCCTGAAGTCTACAGGCTCATGCTTTTCCCTTTTGCTGTAAGAGACAGAGCTAGAATATGGTTGGACTCTCAACCCAAAGACAGCCTGAACTCTTGGGATAAGCTGGTCACGGCTTTCTTAGCCAAGTTCTTTCCTCCTCAAAAGCTGAGTAAGCTTAGAGTGGATGTTCAAACCTTCAAACAGAAAGAAGGTGAATCCCTCTATGAAGCTTGGGAAAGATACAAGCAGCTGACCAAAAAGTGTCCTTCTGACATGCTTTCAGAGTGGACCATCCTGGATATATTCTATGATGGTTTATCTGAGCTATCAAAGATGTCATTGGATACCTCTGCAGGTGGATCCATTCACCTAAAGAAAACGCCTGCAGAAGCTCAAGAACTCATTGACATGGTTGCTAACAACCAGTTCATGTACACTTCTGAGAGGAATCCTATGAGTAATGGGACGCCTATGAAGAAGGGAGTTCTTGAAGTTGATACTCTGAATGCCATATTGGCTTAGAACAAAATATTGAGTCAGCAAGTCAATATGATTTCTCAGAGTCTGAATGGAATGCAAGCTGCATCCAACAGTACTCAAGAGGCTTCTTATGCAGAAGAAGCTTATGATCCTGAGAACCCTGCAATAGCAGAGGTGAATTACTTAGGTGAACCTTATGGAAACACCTATAACTCATCATGGAGAAATCATCCAAATTTCTCATGGAAGGATCAAAAGCCTCAACAAGGCTTTAATAATGGTGGAAAAAATAGGTTTAGCAATAGCAAGCCTTTTTCATCATCCACTCAGCAACAGACAGAGAACTCTGAACAAAATACTTTTAATTTAGCAAACTTAGTCTCTGGTCTATCCAAGGCCACTGCAAGTTTTATGAATGAAACAAGGTCTTCCATTAGAAATTTGGAAGCACAAGTGGGCCAGCTGAGTAAAAGGATCACTGAAATCCCTCCTAGTACTCTCCCAAGCAATACAGAAGAGAATCCAAAAGGAGAGTGCAAGGCCATTGACATAACCAAAATGGCCGAACCCAATGAGGGAGAGGAGGACGTGAATCCCAAGGAGGAAGACCTCCTGGGACGTCCAGTGATCAATAAGGAGCTTCCCTCTGAGGAACCAAAGGACTCTGAGGCTCACCTAGAGACCATAGAGATTCCATTGAACCTCCTTATGCCATTCATGAGCTCTGATGAGTATTCCTCTTCTGAAGAGAATGAGGATGTTACTGAAGAGCAAACTGCCAAGTTTCTTGGTGCAATCATGAAGCTGAATGCCAAATTATTTGGTATTGAAACTTGGGAAGATGAACCCCCCTTGTTCATCAATGAACTAAGGTGATCTGGATCAACTGACATTACCTCAGAAGAGACAGGATCCTGAAAATTTCATAATACCTTGTACCATAGGCACCATGATCTTTAAGGCTCTGTGTGACCTTAGTTCAGGAATAAACCTCATGCCCCTCTCTGTAATAGAGAAACTGGGAATCTATGGGGTGCAAGCTGCTAGAATCTCATTAGAGATGGCAGACAACTCAAGAAAACAGGCTTATGGACAAGTAGAGGACGTGTTAGTAAAGGTTGAAGGCCTTTACATCCCTGCTGATTTCATAGTCCTGGATACTAGAAAGGAAGAGGATGAATCCATCATCCTAGGAAGACCTTTCCTCGCCACAGCAAGAGCTGTGATTGATGTGGACAGAGGAGAATTAATCCTTCAATTGAATGAGGACAACCTTGTGTTTACAACTCAAGGATCTCTCTCTGCATCCATGGAGAGGAAGCATAAAAAGCTTCTCTCAAAGCAGAGTCAAACAAAGCCCCCACAGTCAAACTCTAAGTTTGGTGTTGGGAGGCCACAACCAAACTCTAAGTTTGGTGTTGAACTCCCATATCCAAACTCTAAGTTTAGTGTTGGAGAGTCTCAACAATGCTTTGAACATCTGTGAGGCTCCATGAGAGCCCACTGTCAAGCTATTGACATTAAAGAAGCGCTTGTTGGGAGGCAACCCAATTTTTATTTATCTAACTATATTTTTCTTAGTTATATGTCTTTATAGGTTCATGATCATGTGGAGTCACAAAATAAACAAAAAAATCAAAAACAGAATCAAAAACAGCAAAAGAAAAATCACACCCTGGAGGAGCATCTGTCTAGCGTTCAACGCCAGAACAGAGCATGGTTCTGGCGCTGAACGCCCAAAATGGGCAGTGTCTGGGCGCTGAACGCCCAGAACAGGCATGGTTCTGGCGTTCAACGCCAGAAATGGCCAACAAATGGGCGTTGAACGCCCAAAATGGGCACCAACCTGGCGCTGAACGCCCAGGGTTGTGTGCAAGGGCATTTTGCATGCCTAAATTGGTGCAGGGATGTAAATGCCTTGACACCTCAGGATCTGTGGACCCCACAGGATCATCTCAGGATCTGTGGACCCCACAGGATCATCTCAGGATCTGTGGACCCCACAGGATCCCCACCTACCTCCACTCACTTCTTCTCACCTCTCTTTCACACAATCCCATAAACACTCTTCCCCAAAACCCTTCACCAATCACCTCAATCTCTCTTCCCCATCACCTCTTCACCACTCACATCCATCCACTCTTCCCCATAAACCAACCTCATAAACTCCACCTACCTTCAAAATTCAAAACCAATTTCCCACCCAAACCCACCCTAAATGGCCGAACCTTAACCCCCCTCCCTCCCCTATATATAGCCCTCCATTCTTTCTCATTTTCACACAACATAACCCTCTCCTCTCTACTTGGCCGAAACACACTTCACCCCTCTTCTCCATATTTTCTTCTTCTTCTTCCTCTATTCTTTCTTTTCTTGCTCGAGGGCGAGCAATATTCTAAGTTTGGTGTGGTAAAAGCATAAGCTTTTTATTTTTCCATTACCATTGATGGCACCTAAGACCGGAGAATCCTCTAGAAAGGGGAAAGGGAAGACAAAAGCTTCCACCTCCGAGTCATGGGAGATGGAAAGGTTCATCTCCAAAGCCCATCAAGACCACTTCTATGATGTTGTGGCCAATAAGAAGGTGATCCTCGAGGTCCCTTTCAAACTCAAAAGAAATGAGTATCCGGAGATCCGACATGAAATTCAAAGAAGAGGTTGGGAAGTTCTAACAAATCCCATCCAACAAGTCGGCATCCTAATGGTTCAAGAGTTCTATGCCAATGCATGGATCACCAAGAACCATGATCAAAGTAAGAACCCGGATCCAAAGAACTACGTTACAATGGTTCGGGGGAAATACTTAGATTTTAGTCCGGAGAATGTGAGGTTGGCGTTTAACTTGCCCATGATGCAAGGAGATGAACGCCCCTACACTAGAAGGGTCAACTTTAATCAAAGGTTGGACCAAGTCCTTATGGACATATGTTTGGAAGGAGCTCAATGGAAGATTGACTCCAAAGGCAAGCCGGTTCAACTAAGAAGATTGGACCTCAAGCCTGTGGCTAGAGGATGGTTGGAGTTCATTCAATGCTCAATCATTCCCACTAGCAACCGATCTGAAGTTACTGTGGATCGGGCCATCATGATTCATAGCATCATGATTGGAGAGGAAATAGAAGTTCATGAAGTCATCTCTAATGAACTCTACAAAATAGCCGAAAAGTCATCCCCCATGGCAAGGCTAGCTTTTTCTCATCTTATCTGCCATCTATGTTACTCAGCTGGAGCTTTCATAGAAGGAGACATTCCTATTAAGGAAGAGAAGCCCATCACTAAGAAAAAGATGGAGCAAGCAAGAGAGCCCATTCATGGAGCTCAAGAGGCGCAGGAAGCTCATCACCATGAGATCCCGGAGATGCCTCAAATGTATTTTCCCCCACAAAACTATTGGGAGCAAATCAACACCTCCCTAGGAGAATTAAGTGCCAACATGGGACAATTATGGGTGGAACATCAAGAGCACTCCATCATGCTCCATGAAATAAGAGAAGATCAAAAAGCAATGAGGGAGGAGCAACAAAGACAAGGAAGAGACATAGAAGAGCCCAAGGACATAATTGGTTCCTCAAGAAGGAAACGCCACCATCACTAAGGTGGATTCATTCCTTGTTCTTATTTCTTCTGCTTTCGTTTTCTATGTTATGTGCTTATCTATGTTTGTGTCTTCATTACATGATCATTAGTAGTTAGTAACTTTGTCTTAAAGTTATGAATGTCCTATGAATCCATCACCTCTCTTAAATGAAAAATGTTTTAATTCAAAAAAACAAGAGGTACATGAGTTTCGAATTTATCCTTGAACTTAGTTTAATTATATTGATGTGGTGACAATGCTTTTTGTTTTCTGAATGAATGTTTGAACAGTGCATATGTCTTTTGAAGTTGTTGTTTAAGAATGTTAAATATGTTGGCTCTTGAAAGAATGATGACTAGGAGACATGTTATTTGATAATCTGAAAAATCATAAAAATGATTCTTGAAGCAAGAAAAAGCAGCAAAGAACAAAGCTTGCAAAAAAAAAAAAGAAAAAAAATAGGTGAAAAAAAAATTTAGAAAGAAAAAGAAAAAGCAAGCAGAAAAAGCCAAAAGCTCTTAAAACCAAGAGGCAAGAGCAAAAAGCCAATAACCCTTAAAACCAAAAGGCAAGGGCAAATAAAAAGGATCCCAAGGCTTTGAGCATCAGTGGATAGGAGGGCCTAAAGGAATAAAATCCTAGTCTAAGCGGCTAAACCAAGCTGTCCCTAACCATGTGCTTGTGGCGTGTAGGTGTCAAGTGAAAACTTGAGACTGAGCGGTTAAAGTCAAGGTCCAAAGCAAAAAAAAGAGTGTGCTTAAGAACCCTGGACACCTCTAATTGGGGACTTTAGCAAAGCTGAGTCACAATCTGAAAAGGTTCACCCAATTATGTGTCTGTGGCATTTATGTATCCGGTGGTAATACTGGAAAACAAAGTGCTTAGGGCCACGGCCAAGACTCATAAAGAAGTTGTGTTCAAGAATCATCATACTGAACTAGGAGAATCAATAACACTATCTGAACTCTGAGTTCCTATAGATGCCAATCATTCTGAACTTCAATGGATAAAGTGAGATGCCAACACTATTCAAGAGGCAAAAAGCTATAAGTCCCGCTCATATGATTGAAGCTCTGTTTCATTGATAGTTTGGAATTTATAGTATATTCTCTTCTTTTCATCCTATTTGATTTTCAGTTGCTTGGGGACAAGCAACAATTTAAGTTTGGTGTTGTGATGAGCGGATAATTTATACGCTTTTTGGCATTGTTTTTAGTATGTTTTTAGTAGAATCTAGTTACTTTTAGGGATGTTTTCATTAGTTTTTATGTTAAATTCACATTTCTAGACTTTACTATGAGTTTGTGTATTTTTCTGGGATTTCAGGTATTTTCTGGCTGAAATTGAGGGACTTGAGCAGAAATCAGATTCAGAGGTTGAAGAAGGACTGCTGATGCTGTTGGATTCTGACCTCCCTGCACTCAAAGTGGACTTTCTGGAGCTACAGAACTCGAAATGGCGCGCTTCCAATTGCGTTGGAAAGTAGACATCCAAGGCTTTCCAGAAATATTAATAGTCTATACTTTGGCCAAGAATAGATGACGCAAACTGGCGTTCAACGCCAGCTCTCTGCCCAATTCTGGAGTTCAGCGCCAGAAAGGGATCAAAAACCAGAGTTGAACGCTAGAAATGGATCAAAACCTGGCGTTCAACTCCACAAATGGCCTCTGCACGTGGAAAGTTAAAGCTTAGCCCAAGCACACACCAAGTGGGCCCCGGAAGTGGATTTATGCAGTAATTACTTACTTCTGTAAACCCTAGTAGCTAGTTTATTATAAATAGGACCTCTTACTATTGTATTAGACATCTTTGGATTATCTTTTGATCCTGAGTTATATCTCTGGACGCCTGGTTCTTAGATCAGGAGGGCTGGCCATTCGGCCATGCCTGGACCTTTCACTTATGTATTTTTAACGGTAGAGTTTCTACACTCCATAGATTAAGGTGTGGAGCTCTGCTGTTCCTCAAGGATTAATGCAATGTACTACTGTTTTCTATTCAATTCATCTTATTTCGCTTCTAAGATATTCATTTGCACTTCAACCTGAATGTGATGAACGTGACAATCATCATCATTCCCTATGAACGCGTGCCTGACAACCACTTTCGTTCTACATTAGAATTGAATGAGTATCTCTTAGATTTCTTAATCGGAATCTTCGTGGTGTAAGCTAGAATGATGGCGGCATTCAAGAGAATCCGGAAGGTCTAAACCTTGTCTGTGGTATTCCAAGTAGGATTCAATGATTGAATGACTGTGACGAGCTTCAAACTCGCGATTGCCGGGCGTAGTGACAGACGCAACAGGATAGTAAATCCTATTCCAGCAGGATCGAGAACCGACAGATGAATAGCAGTGCCGTGACAGGGTGCGTTGACCATTTTCACTGAGAGGATAAGATGAAGCCATTGACAAGGGTGATGCCTCCAGACGATTAGACGTGCCGTGACAGGGCATTTGGATCATTTTCCCGAGAGAAGACCGAAAGTAGCCATTGACAATGGTGATGTATCACATAAAGCCAGCCATGGAAAGGAGTAAGACTGATTGGATGAAGACAGCAGGAAAGCAGAGGTTCAGAGGAACGAAAGCATCTCTATTCGCTTATCTGAAATTCTCACCAATGATTTACATAAGTATTTCTATCCCTATTTTATTAATTATTTTCGAAAACTCCATTACTATTTTAATATCCGCCTGACTGAGATTTACAAGGTGACCATAGCTTGCTTCATACCAACAATCTCCGTGGGATTCAACCCTTACTCACGTAAGGTATTACTTGGACGACCCAGTGCACTTGCTGGTTAGTTGTGCGAAGTTGTGAACCATGGTATTGGCATCATATTTTTGGCGCCATTACCAGGGAAAGAAAGAGCGATGAATTTTACATAATTAAAGTGTAATCACAATTTCTGCGCACCAGTTAGCTTGACTAAACTAATCACCCACTAAAGTTGCTTGATCCATCAATCCCTATGGGATCGACCTCACTCTAAGTGAGTTTTACTACTTAATGCGACCCGGTACACTTGCCGGTGAGTTTTGGTGTTGGAATTTCGGTTCCAACCCATCAAAGTTTTTCCTGTAACTTTTGAAATCAAGCTTAAGGCAACTATGTTATTCAACATATAAAAATTTTGTAATGTTGAATGGCTTGATTTATGAGCAGAATTGAAGTGATAAACAAAACTCATTTGTTATGATAAAATTGACTTTCTGCTCAATAAAAACAATCAAAAATTAAAGCATGCTTGAGTACTTTCAGAATTCTTTTCAACATATATTAAAAACTCAACATACTTTGTATTAAACTAATTTTCCAAAAAAACAGTTTCTTGCCAAAGGATTTGCCAAACAATAGTTTTCAATCTATGAAACTGTTTCAGGTTATTATACAAACTAAAACAAATTTGCAGATTACTAAACTAAAATTATCAGAGCTTAAACAAATTTATCACAGCCAAAAATCAGAGCATGATAATCATAAACCTGCATAATTAGTATCAAGCCATAAAACAGAGCAACACAATCAGAACTTCTCATGTACAGTGGTTATCATGAATCAACTTGATTTCAGCCCCTGTTTTTAGTTCTATCTACTTTTCAAGCAAAGCAGCCTTTCAATTTTCAGCCTTTCAATTTTTTCAGCATTTCCTCCCTCTTTTGTCATCAAAGGGGACCTGCAAAAAATGACAATAATATGCAAAATATCCAAAATATTACCAGTAGCAAAATAACAGAGTATCACAAGTCTAAAGTATTACAAGTCTAAAGTATCCATAACAGCCTACAACAGTATCAAATTGAGCCAAATCAAGCCAGATATCAACAAAAGAAAACACAGTGATCAATCATCGGATAAATTGTACTCAGAGCCATCTGCATCATCATCATTGGCACCCCCCATCTCTTCTTCAAAGCTTTGCAGCTTTAGGCCCACCCTCTCTTGGCACTTCACCCATGCCCTTTCATTTTCAAAAGCTTGTTTACGTGCAGCCTTGTATGAATCCACCATTAGTTTAGACATGTTATAGAACTCAGTAAGAATGTCTTTGATCGATTCTGCTGTCTTGGAATGCTCAGGTGGCCGGCTCTCAAACTTGCTGTCAGAGGGAATAGACTTTTTTCCTTTGTTCCCTTTCATAACTCCTCCTCCCTTAATGAGTGAAACCTTATTCTCTACAACTTCATTTATTAGATCAACTTTAAAATATTCAAAAATACTGGTGAGAAATATGCCATAAGGTAAATTTGCCTTTTTTGGTACTTTTAACAGATTCCCACATATGCCTTATCATAAGGTATCGAAAAGAAATAGGAGAGGAAGTAACAATAGCAAAGAGTACAAGAGAGTCAGAAACAGTTACTCTATTATGTGAACCACTTTGAGGAGTTAGAAGATGAGTGATGATTCTGTGGAGCAATGAGTTTGTGGAACCGAGTGCCTTGTGAGTCGGGATGGTGCCATCCAAGCTAGACAAGTTCTCATAGATTTGTTGAAGGGCAACCTTGGATGTGACTCCAACAAGAGAGTCCCATTTATCAGTCATGTACGCTCTTGGTCCCTCATCCGTGTAGCCTAGGGCAGCGCCGATTGTCTCCGAGTTCAGAGTCATGTATACCCTCTTTACATAGGAATGAATGGTACCATTGATCAGCCTCATATTAGCATAAAATTCACGTACCAATTCAGGGTAAACGGGTTTCTGAATATGGAGTAGAGGAGTCCATTTCAGATTCTCAAACAGATGAGAAAAGTTGATTCCTTTGGCTGTCAGTGAGTCCAGATTCACTAGGTATGTGGCACATAAGTGGCGTTTCTCTAACACTTCCTTGTGGAACTCATAGGATGCACATGAATTGAACCTGGCTGGATCAAAGTGTGAATGAGATTTGTTGAACTTATTTTTAAATTCCAATGATTCTAAGTTGGCTGGTTCCCTCGTGTTGTGTAACACAAAACTTTTGGTCTTCTGTGAACTGCGTTCGGGGGTGGTCCTCTTCGGCGGTGATAGCGGTGGTGATAGAGGCGGTGAGGTGTGGGACTCCTCTTCTTCTTCAACCATGGGTTCCTTCTTTTTCCTTGAGGAAGTCTTTGTTGCTATCACCTTTCTCCTCATGGTGTCCATTTTCTTAGATGATGGTGAGGGAGAGTATGAAGATGTAGAATGAATGTGTATATGAGTGTGGATTAGAGGGGTGGAGGATTTTTTGGAGATAAGGATTCGTTCACTTTTCCTTGGAGCAGTTTTTTTTCATAATAATAAAAATGGAGAAGTGGAAGGGCGAAGATGAAGAGAGAACCGAATTGAGTGGAGAGATGTGGGAGGTTAGGGAAGCATTAAATGTTGAGTGGAGAGAGAATTGGAGGGAGTTAATACCCATTAATGAGCGGTTATTAACCAAAGAAAGTTTCCTTTTATTTGAAATTAAAACTGAAAGGTTGGTTCCTAGAATCAAGGGATGAGAAGAGGGAAAAGATTTGATTTGACAATAACTTCTTCCAACAAGATTTGATAGGACAACAAAAGAGAATTGTGATTAACACAAGGAGGAATTTAAAACTGGTCAGAGTGAGGTCAAAGAAATTTGGTGGAGCCCAAGATAATTAAAGTTAGCACAGTCTCCCCCTGAGTCATGGCGTGTTCCTCATGTCCCAAAAATGTCTCTGCCTTCCTACGAGACAAAACCAAACAGAATTGAAAATTTCACAAATTATCAACAAAACTCATTCAATCATTCCCGAACTTTTTCTCAAAGAGCAAAATCTGTCTTCACAGAGGGGTTTTGTAAAAATGTCAGCAAGTTGGTCTTCAGATTTTACAAATTGAATATCAATAGTGCTTGGTTCTTGAGTGCAGAACAGGGTTTTTAGAAATGTTTATAGCACTCATATTATCACAAAATAAGGGTATACTATTGATTTTTAATTTGTAATCTTCCAACTGCGTTTTTAACCAAATTAGTTGTGAAAAACATGCAGATGCAGAAATATATTCAGCTTCAGCTGTGGATAGAGCCACTGTGGCTTGTTTTTTGCTTAACCACATGTTAAGTGAGCTTCCAAGAAAGTAACACATGCCGTATGTGCTCCTTCTATCCACCCTATCTCCCGCATAATCTACATCACAAAACTCTACTGCACAAAAATCATCAGATTTTGGATACCACAAGCCATAATCACTAGTTCCCTTAATGTATCTAATGATGCGCTTAACGGCTGAAAGATGGGACTCTTTTGGGTGAGACTGAAATCTTGAACATACACCCATACTTTGAACAATATCCGGTCTAGAGGAGGTAAGATACATGAGTGAACCTATCATTCCTCTATACCTTGTTTCATCCACATATTTGCCATCATCATCCTTTTCAAGTTTAGTGTTTGGATGTATTGGTGTTCCCATTGGTTTGGAACTTTCTAAGCCAAATTTTTTAATAAGTTATTTTGCATACTTTCCTTGGTGAATGAAAGTGCCACTAGGAGTTTGTTTAATTTGGAGGCCAAGGAAAAAAGTTAGCTCTCCCATTAAACTCATTTCAAACTCACTAGTCATGAGTTTTCCAAACTCTTCACACAAAGACTCATTGGCCGACCCAAACATAATGTCATCCACATAAACTTGAACTAGGAGAATATCATTATTAAATGTTTTAATGAATAAAGTAGTGTCGGTGGTACCCCTTTGAGATTGATTTTCCAACAAGAAGGCGCTAAGCCTTTCATACCAAGCTCTTGGAGCTTGTCTAAGGCCATAAAGAGCCTTTGAGAGTTTGAAAATATGGTTTGGAAATTCTTTATCTTCAAAATCGGGGGGTTGTGCTACAAACACTTCTCTATCAATAAAGCCATTAAGAAAAGCACATTTGACATCCATTTGAAACATTTTAAAACCCTTATGGACAGCATAGGCAAGAAGCAACCTAATTACTTCCATTCTAGCTACCGAAGCAAAAGACTCATCAAAATCTATACCCTCTTCTTGATGGTAACCTTGGGCCACTAATCTAGCCTTGTTACGAACAACTTTTCCATCCTCACCTAATTTATTTTTGAAAACCCACTTAGTACCCGTAACCTTCTTACCATCCGGATGGGGTACTAGTGTCCAAACCTCATTCTTGTCGAATTGAGAAAGCTCTTCTTGCATGGCTTTGACCCATGATGGATCTTCAAGAGCTTGTTTGACATTGTTGGGCTCCATTTGTGACAAGAGGGCAAAATTACTTGGTTCGGTTTGCCTTTTGGATGAGGATCTTGTTGTTACACCTTGTGAGGGATCACCAATGATAAAGTCATGAGGATAACTCCTCATGGACTTCCATTCTCTAGGATTTCGGGGTGGTGTTGAGCTTTGATGAGCCTCTGTGGGTTGTTCTGTTCCAATTTCTCTTGCTGGCTCAAGAGACAAAATGGAAATGTCTCTTCTATCCTGACAAGACAAAACTGAACTAACAGATTCTTTATTTTGAGCAGACTTAGTAGTCTCTTCACTGGTTTCCTTGTTGACAACATCTTCACAATCTGTATCATCTTCTATCACAGTACTGGAAATTGAATTAGAATCACAAAAAGAGACATGTATGGATTCCTCTATGGTCCTATGTTCTTTGAGATAAATTCTATAGGCCTTGCTAGTGGTAGAGTATCCAACAAACATCCCCTCATAGGATTTTGGATCAAATTTACCAAGGTTTCCTTTATTGTTAAGTACAAAGCATTTGCATCCAAAAACATGGAAATACTTAAGATTTGGAGGGGTTCCTTTCCATAGCTCATAAGGAGTTTTCTTCAACCCTTTTCTAATAATGGTCCTATTCAAAATATAACAAGCTGTATTTACAGCTTCAGCCCATAAAAATTTTGGAATTTCATTATCACAAAGCATGGCCCTAGTCATCTCTTGAAGGATTCTATTCCTTCTCTCAACCACCCCATTTTGTTGAGGGATTCTAGGGCATGAAAAATTATGAGCAATTCCAAAATCATCACAGAATTTTTCAAAGTCTTGGTTTTCAAATTCTCTTCCGTGATCACTTCTCAAATGGGCAATTTTTAAATCCTTTTTCATTCTGAATTTTTTTGCAAAGGGTTGAGAAAGCATGGAAAGCATCATTTTTATGAGCAAGAAAAAGTACCCAACCAAATCTAGAGTAATCATCCACCACCACTAGACCATAGTATTTACCTCCTAAACTTTGGATTCTTGTTAGACCAAAAAGATCAATGTGTAACATCTCTAATGGCCTTTTGGTTGAAATTCCATCTTTTGGTTTAAAAGAGGATTTTACTTGTTTGCCTAATTGGCAAGCATCACAAGTAAGATCCTTATCAAATTTGATATTTGGAATTCTTCTAACCAAATTTTTCTTGACTAGCTTAGAAATTTGATACATGCTAGCATGACCCAATTTTCTATGCCATAGCCATTTTTCAGATTCAAGAGAAGTAAAACATGTCACTTTTTGTTCTTTCAAGTCCTCAAGAGTCAATCCATACACATTATTGCACCTTTTAGCCTCAAATAAAATATCCCCAGATTTTTCACATACAACTAAGCACATAAACTTTCTAAAAATAACTTCATATCCTAGATCACACAATTGGCTCACACTAAGTAAATTATATTTCAAACCATTTACAAGAAGAACATCATTTATACAAGATGAGAAGCTTTTACCAACTTTTCCAATGGCCACTATCTTTCCTTTACCATCATCATCGAAAGTGACAAATCCTCCATCATACTCATCAAGCTTTATGAAGAAGGTTGTCTTTCCGGTCATATGCCTAGAGCATCCGCTGTTCATGTACCACATATTGTCCTTCCGCTTGGATTCTAGGCACACCTACAAAACAAGCTCAAGTGACCTTAGGTATCCAAATCTTCTTGGATCCTTTCACATTAAACCATCTCTTATGTCTCAATCCATTATAATCAAAAACAACTTTGTAAACTTTATCACCAATCATCCTTTCACCAAAAAAATATTGAATGGGAAAGTGTCCATTTCGGTTACATAGTCTACAAAACCTTGGAGTTGCTGTTTTATTAAAGCTTGTTGGGTTTTGAAACCTTGTATCATTAGAAGATGAGGAAATGTTTTCAAAATAAAGTTTCTCAACAGATTTAAAGAAGCCCAAGCCAGCTTTATCATAAAGAGGTTTTTGACTAGCCAAGATTTGATTTAGATTTTCAGAACTTTGAGTGAACTTGGTTAAGTCTTCTTTAAGCCTTTTGACCTCTTTAAGCAACTCTTCATTTTCTTTAAAACAATTTACATATGCAACAACAGAATGATCACTTTCATAGCTCCTAAGTTGGGCTTTTAACTGCTTGTTTTCTTCAACAAGATCAACAGCAGTTTTGGCCTCCCTTAGTTTTTCTTTGAGAAAACCATTTTCTGCTTTAAGAATGGTGATTTATTGTTCAAGATCTTGATTATCCAGCAAAAAGCATATAATTTTTTCAGAAAGGTGGTCTATCATAAGATGAAGAGCTTCAGTGTCAGGGTTATGAATAACTACCTGTTCAATGTGGTCTGCCATAAGACATGGTTGAGACTTGGTTTCAGATTCTTCATCATCTTCAGAATTGTTTTCCAAGTCCTCCCAAGAGGCCATCAGACCTTTTTTCTTTCCCTTCTTTGGTTTTTCTTCTTTCTCCAACTTAGGGCAATCTGATTTGAAATGTCCAGTTTCTTTGCAGTTGTAACATATCACCTTGCTGAGATCTTTTCTTTGTTTCCTAGAGCTGCTTCCCTTGCCTCTCTCCTTGAACTTCACCATTTTCCTGAATTTTTTGGCAAAAAACACAAATTCATTTTTAGAGGAATTATCACTGGATTCATCATCCAGGGGGTTAGTAACATATGTAAAAGCAATTCCTTTCTTTTTTGAATCTTTTTTCAAATAAGTGTTTTCAAAAGCAAGTAGGTTTCCTCTCAAGTCATCATATGTCATGGAATCTAGACCACTACTCTCAGATATAATTAAAGCTTTAGTTTCCCACTCTTTTGTAAGACATCTTAGAACTCTCCTCACAAGCACAGAATCAGGATACGTTATTCCCATAGCATCCAAGCCAACAATGATAATGTTGAATTTTTCGAACATTTCATCTATTGATTCTCCTTCTTTCATTGAGAACATTTCATATTCTCTGTTCAGCATGTTTATTCTGATCTTCTTTACTATGGTGGTTCCTTCATGAGTGATTTGAAGTTTGTCCCAGATTTTCTTTGCCGTTGTGCATCGTGATACCCGTCGTTACTCCTCAAAACTGATAGCACAGTTGATCAAGTTGACAGCCTTGGCGTTGAGCTCCACCTTCTTTTTGTCTTCTTCGGTCCAGCTTGCTTCGGGTTTAAGAGAAACTACTCCTTCAGCACTTGTGGTGATTGAAAATAAAGGACCCTCCAAGATGATCTTCCAGAGCCTGTAGTCTACTGCTTGCACAAAAATTTTCATTCTCTCCTTCCAATAAGTATAGTTTTTCCCATTGAAAAGAGGAGGTCTGTTGCTTGACTGTCCTTCTGTCAGATTGTAGGACACCAGAGTTGATCCACTATTTTTTGCCATCTGGATCTTTTTTTCCAATCTACAAAGCTTGATCTCTTTAAGACCAAGCTTTGATACCAATTGATGGTTTTCAGTGGCTAAGAGAAGGGGGGGTTGAATCTTAGCCCCTTTTTCACTTAATAACACTTGTTGGTCTTTGAAACAACTTCTAGAGACTTTTATATTTTTGTCTCGTACCCAGCCACGAGACTTTTTCTTTTTATCTCGTCAGCCGGCACGAGATATTTTCAGTTTTATCTCCTAGGTAGCAGAAACAGAAATGGAGTAGAAGAGAGAGAAAATTACACCAAGATATATCTTGGTTCAGCTGCTAAGTGCAGTGCAGCCTACATCGAGTCTCCATCACAACAATGATGGAATGTCACTATAATCATTCTTGATTACAAACACCAATTCTCCCTAGGAACTACCCTTCCTATTCGGGACAAGTCCAGAATCTAAACCCCAATTCTGAACTCGACTTGGTCATTGCCAAGCTTTCCAACTGCTAAGCGCTGACCCAACTTGCAAGGGAATTTTTACAGAATCATGAAACACAATACAGATGTACAAAGGACCTCTAAAGACATCTATGGCTTTTTCTTTTAATTTTGCACTCTCTGCCTTTTTCTGCTCTATGACATTTTCTTACAAACCTCACTGTTTGCCTTTTTTCATGAGACTCAAGATAGACAAAATTAAACAGAAAAATATAAAATGAAGAACATTGAAGGAGAAGAACTTCTGTTAGCTTAGGTAGCTATGAGAACTTTGTGCCTTACACTCTCACTCCTTACTTCTGATGGTGTGGAAAACGATCCAACACAAAACTCACCGGCAAGTGGACCGGGTCGCATCAAATAATAATAACTCACATGAGTGAGGTCGATCCCACAGGGATTGAAGTATTGAGCAATTTTAGTTTAGTGGTTGATTTAGTCAAGCGAATCAAGTATTGGTTGAGTGGTTTATTTTTGACAGAAACTAAATTGCTTGAAATGTAAAGGGAGAAGGGTAAATTACAGGAAATTAAAGAGCAAAGAAAGTAAATAAGCTGAATCTTAAAGAACAAGTAATGTAAATTGCAGAAACTTAGATTGCAAGAAATGTAAATGGCTGAATCTTAAAGTGAAAGAAATGTAAATGACTTGAATTATAAAAGGAATTGGGAATTGGGATTGCAGAATTTAAATAAGAGGAATTAAATTGCAACAAAACAGAAAAATAGAAAGTGAATTGAAGTAAAGTAGATCTAAACAGAAAAGCAAGAGTGCTTGAGAAATTAAAACAGAAAATGACTTGTGCTTAAATTGCAGCAAATTAAAAGAGGTTGAAGATCTCAGGAGTGGAGGAGACTAGAAAATAAGTCTAGATCTCAAATCCTTCCTTGATCCAACAAGAGCAATTGCAAAAGGAAATGAAAAGTAAATTGCAGAAGTAAATTTGCAGAGAGTAGAAGAAGATGCAGTAAACAGAATTGGAATTCAATTATGCAGTAAAATTAAACAAGAGATCTCAAGGTGAGATTGAAACAGAAGTTCTTCAATTCTCCACCCAAGATCAAAAGCAAGAAAATTAGGGAGTGCTCAAGCAAGAACCAAGAAGAAGAGAGATCAATTCTCCTTCTCAATTCTCTAAGATCTAAATTCAAAATAAAAGCTCAAAATGAAAATTCAAAGTAAAATCCCAAAGTGTGAAAAAGGTAAGAGGTCCTAATTACATCAAACTAGCTCCTATTTATACACTTCCTAATTTGGATCTAAGAATTTGGATGGGCTCTAAAATTTGGTGAAGAAATGAATTAATTTGGATTTTAGATGAATTTTGGCCCATGGTGCACCTCCCAGGGAAGAGTTCGGCTCTTGGCAAGAGCTTTGGCCAAGAGCTTTGGTTCCCTTTCCTTCCAATGTGTTGCGCACGGTCCAAGAGAACAAAGCTCTTTGCAAGAGCTTTACTTGTCTTTGAGGTCCTTGGTTCAAATCTTGGGTGGAGCACTTGTGGAGCTAATTTTCTTGGCACTAGAGAAGCCCCCAAAGTCTTGCTTCCTTGAGGTGCCCAGTTCAATCCTTGGTGAAGGAAGATAAGCTAATTTTTCTTGGCACATGAGTGGCGCACAAGGCTTTGCTTCCTTGAGGTGCCTAGTTCGAACCTTGGTGAGTGAAAACAAGCTATTTTTGGCTTGTTTTTCCTTGTGAAGTAGCGCTGGCCCCACTCCTCTTGGTCATGGGTTCAAGCCTTGGTGAGTGCATTAGTGGGCTTTTCCTTCTTGATTTTCTCCAAGGCATGCACGAAAAAGCTCTTTGGCAAGAGCTTCAAAGCTCTTTGCCAAGAGCTTGGCTCTTGATTCCTTCTTCATGTGTTCTTGATAAAGCTCTTTGCCAAGAGCTTGGCTCTTGATTCATTGAAGGAAAGCTCTCCACAAGAGCTTTAAAGCTCTTGGCAAGAGCTTTGTGCCCTTGTTTCTTGAATGCACCTATGCTTCTCCTTCTTTGAGCCACGCTTCCTTTCCTTGTGCCACGCTTTCTTTCTTTGCTTAGATCATGCTCCTTAGGCTACGCTTTCCTTATTTTTTTCTTTTCTTCACCTACAAGTAATCAAAACAACCAATCAAAGTATCACCAAATTCACAAGGTTTATAAATCATTAAAAATCAATTAAATTTAGCTTAAACCTCATGATTTAGCATCAATTAAATGGTGGTTGTTTGATTCAAAGAAACCATGCATTTCCATTCCAAATTACTTACTTAGAATGCAAGAAAGTGTATAAAACTAAATAAAAACAAAGAAAAAGGCTAGTAAAACTAGGCTAAGATGACTTGTCATCAACTTCAAGCCCTGGCTGTTCTCTCTCTTATATAGGGAGAAGCCTCCACGGTTGAAACCAAATGAACCAAGCTAAACTTCTTCTTCTTCATGCAAAACCGGTTCGGCCAGAGAGAGGAGAAAGATAATCGAATGCTAAAACCCAACATACAATTACCTCTGTGTCTTCTCTTTACACCAATCTTCATCAATCTAAGCCATCCAACTTGACTTACTGATGATTAGGACTTTTGATGGTTTAGAATTCTTAATAAATTCTCGTTGTAAAGTATAGTTTCTAAACCAACAATAGTCCTTTCATACAAAAATTTGGTTATCACTAGTGCAAACCCCTAAAATCTATAAACCGAAGTATTGAACCTCGGGTCGTTCTCCCTAGGAATTATAATAAAGTGTTCTTGTTATTGGTTATGGGTTGTTTTGGGGTTTTTGAGATAGGAGACAAGAAATATAAAATGCAATGAAAATAAACTAGCAACTATGAAAAGCTCTTAGAAAGGTTATGAGAATTGGAAGTCCCATCCTCGTTATCTTCCTCAATTGTGACCAAAATTGTCCATTGCTACCACTTAGTTAACCTCTAATCGTGGAGGAAAGTCAAGTGGATGAATTACATTGATTCCACAAGTCCTAGCCAACTTCCAAGGGAAAGACTAGCTTTAGTGGTATCCAAATCAATTAGCAACTTTTAATTATCAATCAACAAAGGAATTAGATAACTCAAGCGTCACTAATTACTCCACCTAGGCCAAGAGGGATAAAAATCTATACTAAAATCCAACCAAGCATTTCATCAAACACTTGGGAGGCATAAAAGAAAAGTATAGTAAATTGATAACAAGAATAGAATCTAACAACAATTGAATGTAAGAAATCAAAAACAACAATCAAAGAAAATAAGATCCTCATGAATTACCTCAAATTGTATTAAAAGAAAATAGAAGGAACAAAAGTATATCTACAACAAAGTAGAAGAAATTATAACAACAATAGAGAATGATGAATGTAACAATAAGGAATTAAGAAGAAGAAATAGAAGAGAGCATGAATTAAAACCTAGATCTAAAAACTAAACATAATCCTAATCCTAATTCTAGAGAGAAGTGAGAGCTTCTCTCTCTAAAAACTCCAACTAACTAGCCTAATGTGTGTGTATGAATCTATATATTGCTTTCCCCTTCATTCCTTGGTCTTTTTAGCCCTTTTCCCGCCAAAACTCAACTCCAAATGGGGTTGAAAACCCTCCAAAATCGCCAGGCACGTGTTCTATTAAAAAAATCATATATCAGCACCGACGCGTACGCGCACAGCATGCGTACGCGTCCATGGGTGACTTCGTAAGGTGCGCGTAAGCGCCTGGTGCGCGCGCGCGTCCATGGGCGAGTTCAATTCTTTAGCTTTTCATGATCTTCTCTACTTGCATGCTTCCTTCCTTGCTCCCTTGATCCATTCCTAGCCTTTTTCAATTCTAAAATCACTAACAACCACATCAAGGCATCTAGTAGAATCAAAGGGAAATAGAAATTCATCAAATTATAGGTCTAAAAGCATGTTTTCACATTTAAGCACAAATAAGGGGTCAATCACAAAATCATGCTATTTCATGGAATAAATGTGAGGAAAGGTTATCAAAATGCTCTAAATTCAATACAAGATAAACCCTACAAAGGGGGTTTATCAACCTCCCCACACTTAAACCAAGCATGTCCTCATGCTTAACCAAGAATGAATCAAAGGGTATGACATTTATTCAATGCAACTAAACTACCTATATGCAACTATCTAAATGAATGCAACTAACTATATGAATGCTAATGCTTGGTCAAAACAAATCAAATTCCAAGAGAATACATGTAAGCACAAAGGGCTCAAACAATGGGAATCAAACCCAACCCACAATTGTATTGACTTATCAAAAGAGTTTACAAACTTGCATGAATATAGGTGATAATGGTGAATATATGTAATTGAGCAATCGAACCCTCACCGGATGTGTATCCACTCTATTCACACAAGTGTTTAGGGGTTGATTCACTCAATTCTCTCCTAATCATGTTTTCCAAATTTTGTTCTTCATCTAACAATCAACAATCATTCAATGCATGCATACAAGTATCATGAGGTCTTTTCATAGGTTGTAATGGGGCTAGAGTCAAGGTAAGGATGCATATTTGGTCAAGTGAGCTTGAAATTTGAATCTTTCATAAGCTTAAACTTCCCACCTAACCTATGACATCCTATACAATTTCAAAGCTAATCCAAACTACCCATTTTCTCACTTTTTCACATACTCATGCATTTCCTTTTCATTTCACAACACTTATGCATTGACCCTTATTGAGCTTTGCTTTGGGGCATTTTGTCTTCTTTTTATTTCTTTTCTTTTCTCTTTTTTTTCTTTTTTTTATTTTTTTATTTTTTTATTTTTTATTTTTTAACTATCTACAAGAACATCAATGCATAAGGTCTATACATTTAATCAATACATGAGCATGTACCCAATTCCCAATATTTATAACAAAATTACAAACTACCTTTTTATTCAACCAATGTCCCAAATTTTCCCACACTTGAATGATACTCACACTCACTAGCCTAAGCTAATCAAAAATCCAAATTAAGGACATTTATTGTTTTTTTTTTTTGCTTAAAGGCTTGTAATGTGCTAAAATTAAGAACAAAGTGGGTTAATCGTAGGCTGAAATTGGCTAACAATGGAAGATAAAAGGTAAGGCTATTTGGGTAAGTGAGCTAAACGAAATGATGTCCTCAATCATATAAATACATGAATACAAGAAATAATTGGACATATAGAATTAAATAAATCAAGGGTCACAATCATAGGATGAGAACAATTTCACACAAGAAGAAAAGTAAGTGGTTATAAGATGTAATCACATCAATAGGCTCAAATCTCACATACTTGTGTTCTTAGCTCAATACATGCTTCACAAAATATTAATTCAAGCAAGTTACAAAAATTTTCAATCAATTGGATTGTGCTCTATAGATAGATTCTTTTGAAAATTTCATAATTTTGACTAAGCATTGTTGTGATTGAGAAATTCCAAAAATTCCTTAGTTTACCCTTTTCTTTTGAAAAAGGGTTAACTAGGTCTTAACAATTCCAAAACAATTTCTAATCACAACCACAAGCTAAGAGGATAATTATATAAAGAAAAACCCAACTAAAGTATGAAATCCAACACCCACACTATCTACATCCAAAATGAGAGAGTATGCAACTAGAAGTATCCAAAATATCCAAAACAACCAATATATACAATAGTGTGAAAAATAAGATAACTAGGAAAGCATAACTAGGAAAATAGCCGAAGTGTTCACCGATCTACCGATGGTGCCAACGGCAACCTCCCCACACTTAAGATCAAGCATTGTCCCCGATGCTAATCCTCATGCTCAGGGAGAGGTACACCGGTCGGCTCTGGCTCTGGCTGGGGCTGTGGCTGAGGTGTCTCTTAGGTAGCCTGGGTCTGTGGTGGTGCTTCCACGTGAACCGGCTCCTACTCATGTGAATCCTCATCATGTAAGTCCTCATGCCCCTCCTCATGGGCTTCCTCATCTGAACCGGAGGACTCTGGAAGAGGGGGCAGCTCAAAGCCCTGGGCCATAAATATCTGGTCAATCCAGTCCACGCGACGCATGAGCTGGCGCTTGCTGCGCTCCATGAACCGAAAAAGACGTTGAACCAGTAAGTAGGTTGGCTGGGGCGCTGGTGGTGGTGGTAAAGGAATTGTTGCTGCTGATGTAGATGCTCTTGCTGGGGCTGATGACGAAGAAGGTCCAGCTCCCTCAACTGCTGCCCTAGCCCGAGATCGGCGCCGGGAAGGAGGCTTATCGATCACCCAGGACCCCATGGAATGGTCACTGGCTCCTTCTTAGGGAGCGGTGGGGTGGCGACACGTCCTCCGGTAGCCACTGGACACCGGCCCACTGAGCCATCTGTGTGACAAGGACGGGAAATGGAAAGGATCCTCTGATGTGGGCCTGCCACATGAACTGCCTGATCAGCAGGGGGAAATAGACATCCTTCCCCTCTAGCACATAGCTGATCAGGATCAACATAACAACGGGGATCTCTGAGAAGTGGGTAGTCGGCATGAGGTAGTGGGCAAAAATCTACTGCCATGTCTTGGCCTCTCTGCTCAGATAGGTAAAGCATATCCCCTTGGGTGCCTTGTTGTCCACATCCATAACCCAGGGAGCCTCCGAGATAGCAACCACTGCCCTCAAAGAATCAAAATCAAAGGTCATGCAGTGGAGCTCCACCTCGGCCTGCTCAAAGGCATCAGTATCACCTGACTTGGGCCTACAAGTAAGGGCGTCCTCAATGGCCTGCTTAGTGATGGGCACCTGAATACCTCTAACAAGTACCGAGTCAAGGGTGTGGCAGAAGAAGTTGCAATAGAATTCTTGCACCCAAGGCCGGTTCACCCGGCTAAGTTCACGATCTACAAAGTCTAACCCCATCCTCTCAATGCGGTTATTAATCGTTTGCCTCAAATCGGATGGAATAACCAACTTCTTTTCAATGTTCAAGTTCTTCTTATTGTAGCTCGGGAACCGAAGTTCATAGTAGAGATTAGGGAATTTGACTGTATCCTGGGCAGGCAATGATTGATTTGTCCTCTCCTCATCATTAATAGGATTTTTTGAATAATCCACATAAGGAGAGAAAGTAGAATCTGGGGCCCTTTTCCTCTTTTTGGAGGTGGCTTTGCCTTTTCCCTTATCCGACATCCTGAAAAACAGAATAGAGTAGAATATAAGCAATTAAACACGTAGCAGGAAGCAAGGAAGAACATGTTCAGGGTGTAAGATGAATGACAAGTAATCATGATGTGAACTAAGATTAACAACTTGGAATGCATGTAAGCACAGAAGACATATCCATAAACTAAGAATTAAACATTTCAAACAATGTAACACAATGCTCATGTATTAGGCACATTAATCATCATAACTCAAAAGAATGGTTAAAGAGTTTAGTAAAATGAGAAATGAAATCAGTAGGTTAGACAAGTTAGTGAATTAAAAAGTGATTGAGAATTAGTGGTATGATGGAGAATGGCCTAATTAAAAAAGAATCGCAAAATGTGTACAACAATCATGTTCACACTCATGAGAATGTAGGAATGCCAAAAGCATGTGATAATGGATTTCCAATAATTGGTGCTATAAGCAATAGAGTGCGTTTGTGTAACTATGAAAAGGTGAAGACCAAATAGAGTGAAAAAAAAGAGTTACACCATAGGGATACACCAATTATTGTGAAAGAATGAACATCGTGTAAGGAAATTGCAAATTATGGTTCAATGAAATGTTTAGGCAATACCTTAAGTTCATTTAGTCACTGCTAATCACGGGAAACAAAATAAGAACGGAAAAGCTAGCCCAAATGTCCTAGAAATTGAACTTGGTGTGAGTTGGGCAAAGGTTAATTTGAAAATGCCAAGTTCAATCCTAGGCAAGATTTGAAGGTTAAAATAGTTTTTGGAAAAATTGGGCAGTATCCCGACTGTAATTTGGACGTTCCCGGATAGCCAAAAAACAGCAGGAGAGTCATATGAATCCAAAAAACAACAAGCATAATTAATCAGTAGCAAAAAGCAATAATCATGATGACAAGTGGATTGCATATAACCAGGCAGCAGCAACATAATCACAGAATGAGAAATACAGCAGGCAGCAGAATATGAAGAGTGCATCATGGCAAAATATGATCAATACCACGCAGCAATCAATCAACATGTGCTCAATTAGGTAAACAAATATGGCGTAATTATCAGGCCTAGAATCCTCTAACCACATCCTAGCTACCTAACAGTAGATATCTCTAACTAATCCTAACAATCAAAATCAAATTCTAACTAACTAGAACTAACAGTAAACTAATGGAAAATAAAATAAAGGAAGAAGAGGCAAGGGAGTAACCTGGGAGCAGGGTGGAATGGAATGGGGGGTGGGAAATGAGAAAAGGGAGGAGGAGATGGAGGCCTGCGACGGCATTGCAGCGCTCGCCGGTGGTGAAGGGCAGCGGCGCTCGGTTGAGGTTGTGGTAGTGAGAGAGGAAAAATGAGAGAGGAAGGATGAGTGAGAACGAGAGAGAGAGAATAGGGTGGTAGTGAGGGAAGAGAGGGGCGACGGCGGTGGTTGGACGCCGGCGAGCGGTGGTCAGAGTTGCTACTGGGAGAAGGGAGGAGGCAAGAGGAACGTTGGAAGAGAAAGAGGGGGTTGGGGGTTGATAAACCACTATTTTATGGTTTATATTGTGTTTAATTGTGTGGTTTTATCATGATCCTGACCCACTTATTCATTAAAATAGCATGCAATTATATTTCCTTCCTGAAATTATTACATGAGTGAAAACTGATTCCTAGAAACTTTTAATTGTACATTTTACTTCTCCTTTATTCCATTCGATGTCGTGATCTGTGTGTTAAGTGTTTTAGGCTTTATAGGGCAAGAATGAGTTGGAGATTGGAAAGGAAGCTAGCAAAAATGGAAGGAACACAAGAAATTGAGGAGATGACCAGCGAGAAGCGACGCGGCCGCATGGATGACGCAACCGCGCAAAATGGAAAAGTACGAGCGACGCGGAGGCGTGGACGATGCATCCGCGTGGCAAAGCAGAAACGCGAATGACGCGTTCGCATGAGCGACGCAATCGCGTGACCTGCGCGATCTGCATAATTTACAGATTCGCTGGGGGCGATTTTGGGCCCTATTTTGACCCAGCTTTCGGCCCGGAACAGCAGACTAGAGCCAGAGAACATGCAGAAACCAAAGAGAACATTCATTCTACACAGTTTTAGTTTTTAGATCTAGTTTTGCTCCTCCTCTAGGTTTTCTCTCTACACATTCATAGTTCTTAGGATTTTAGTTTTCTTTTACTTTTTTTTTGGCATTGGAACACTGAGAAGAGTTATTACCTCATCAAGACTTCGTCATTCTAGTTCATTTTCTTTACTTGGTTTAATCTTCCATGTTCCTTGCTTTGTTTAATTTTACCATTGGAATATTCTTAGGATTATTTAATACAAGGATCACTTTTATTTTTAATTGACTATTTTAACTTTATTTACAATGTCTTTCTTTAATTCCTTTTTATATGCTATGAATTTTACATTCACAATGAGCGAGTAGTTCCCTAACTTGATGGGGAATTGATTGAAAGGAACGCTTAAGTTGGAAGGCTTGAAAGAAAAATTGCAATTGGGTTTATGGTTGGATTGCCTCCTAATCACTAACACTAATCCCTTTTTATTAAGTGAATTGCAACTTGTGAACGGACATAGCATTCCCACTTGTTTGACTTTTCTTCACCTAGCGAAGGATAACTAAACAGGATAACCTTTAATTGTCAATTAATCCTGAAATTCATTCCAACAATAATAGGGATTCCAACTAATCAATTCCTAGTCAAGGCTTTTATTTACATTATTCAAATTTACCAATTTAATTTCCTGTTTGCCCAATTCAAACCTTTTTTGAAAACCTCTGATTAATAAAATAGCACACTTTTCTGCGACTCGTTGGGAGACGACCTGGGATTCATACTCCCAGAATTTTAAATTCAATTTTCTGTGACACCTTTCTAAATTGAGGAGCAGATTTCTGAAAAGTTAAGAACTATACTTACAACGTAAATGTTTTAACAATTTTTAATTTGTCAATTTCTGCACACCATCAATTTTTGGCGCCGTTGCCGGGGAGTTGCAATAGAGTGCTAAAGTTATTAATTAGAATTTATTTATTTGCATTTTATTTTATTTTGCTACTATGAGCTGCCTGTTTCTTTCGTCAAATGACGCGTTCACTTCCTGATCCGTGCTTGCTAGTATTCGATCCTGAAATTGAAAGGACTATTTCACGAATAAGGCGAGTTCAGCGTTGGTTAGTCCACTCTGAGGGCGGATCTGAAAGTGAACTTGAGGAAGAAACCAGCTCCCGTTCTACTGATTCGGTTGATTCACGTGCAGACGACATGGCAGCTAGGAGAGTTACCATCCAGGAGGAAGGAGCCCCTGATTTTACAATGCAACCGTTTCAAGCGCATCACCCAGCGGTGGCTATAGATTTTGAAATAAAGACCGCACTGCTCAATTTGATGCCCAAGTTTCATGGCTTACCTGCTCAAGAGCCCATCAAGCACCTGAGAGATTTCCAGGCAGCCTGTTCTACTGTCAGGCGAGATGGTATAGATGAAACTTCAATTCTGCTGAAAGATTTCCCATTTTCTCTTGAGGGAAAGGCAAGAGAGTGGTACTACACTCAACCCCTAGCAAATGTATCCAACTGGGATACGCTCAGAAAAGAGTTTTTGGAGAAATTCTTTCCATCTGAAGTTACTGATAAACTGAGGAAAGACATTTCCACAATTGTTCAAGATGACAACGAGACTCTCTTTGAATATTGGGAGCGCTTCAATAATCTTCTGGAAGCATGCCCCTACCACATGATTGACAAGATAGTGTTGCTCAGCTACATCACACAGGGTATGAGGCCCCAAGATAAGACCACATTGGAAAGTGCTAGCAATGGGTCTATGAAGAAGTACAAGACCACTGATGAGGCATGGCAATTGATCAGTGACTTAGCTGAATCTACTAGGAACCACAGACAGAAGCAAGGCCGTTCAAAAGCCGTTGCAGAAGTATCCTCTAGTAGAGAGACTGCTGCTCTAACTCAGAGTATCTGTGAAATGACCAACTTGCTGAAGCAAATGCAATTGAATCAACAACAAGTTCAGCAAGCTCAACCTCCTTCACCACAGCAAGGCCAACAGTTAGTCCCACAGAGAGTCTGCGGAATCTGTGCAGATTATAGCCATTATACTGATGAGTGTCTGCAGCTCCAGCAAGAAGATAACACCGTGGCAGCCACTCATAATTTCTACGACCGCCCCAACCAAGGGTACAATCAAGGTGGCAACTACAGCCATGGATGGCAGGACAATTCTAACCAGAATTGGAGGGACAACAATAACAGAGGAGGCAGAGATAATCAGGAAAATCAGAGGTGGAATAATAATAACAACAGGTAGCAGAACCAACCTTATAGAGCACCTCACCTGAGGCAATCCCAAGGACCACAGAATACCCAGCAGCAGAATCCAAGGGGAGGCATTAATGCCATCACCCTGAGGTCCGGAACCACACTGCAGGAGAGGAATCAGGAGGAGCCAAGCTCACCAGAACACGCCTCAGCTGAAGAGGTAGTAGAAATAGAAGATGTTGAAGAGGAAGAAGACATACAGGACATAGCTGAAAAAGAAGAAGTCCAACCATAGGAGGAAGCATCGAGAGGCGCAGACACTCTAGAAAACACTACTCCTATTCCATTTCCACAACTTGCAAGGAAGCCCAGGAAGCAGCTGGAACCCGATCCCAAAATGATAGAAATATTCAAAAAGGTTGAGGTAACCGTTCCTCTTTTTGGTGTTATTCAACAAGTACCTAAATATGCAAAGTTTCTAAAAGATTTATGTATACATAAAGACAAAATTAATGAATTAGAAACTATTCCTTTAGGTAGTTCCATATCTGCTTTAATGGGAGGATTACCTGAAAAGTGTAGTGACCCATGTCCTTGTATAGTTAGTTGTACTATTGGTGGAGTAGTAATTTATGATTGCATGTGTGATTTAGGAGCATGTGTCAGTATAATGCCTTTGTCCATATATGATATTTTGAGGCTCCCTCCCTTAAAAAGGTCGGCAGCTCGTTTTGTGTTAGCAGATATAAGCATTATTATAGTGGCTGGAGTTGCTGAAGATGTTTTAGTGAACATTAAAGGGCTTACATTTCCCACTGATTTTTATATCTTGGAAATGCCCCATAATGACTCGGATAAGCCATTATCAATCCTACTTGGAAGACCATTCCTGAAGACATCAAAATTCAAATTGGATGCTTTTTCAGGAACATACTCTTTTGAAATAGATGGCCGCATAGTAATCTTCAATCTGAATGGAGTCATAAACAACCCTCCAGAAGATCATTCTATCTTCCAGTGTGATGTCATAGATGAAACTGTAGCTGCAGTTCACAAGGAAGAATTAGAAGAGAGGCACACTGGACAAGGTCCAAGTGTGGGGACCCTCTTAACTGACAATGAGGGCACTTCGCCATTTTCACAAGCTCCAGATAATCCAGAGCCTGCCCATGATCAGAAGTTAGAGTTGAAACCCCTCCCTCCACATCTCAAATATGCTTATCTTGAAGATGAGCAGAAGTTTCCGGTTATCATTGCAAGGGAACTTACTTCTCAACAAGAAGAGCAGTTACTTGATGTACTGAGGAAGCACAAGAAGGAAATTGGGTGGAGTTTGACAGACATAGTAGGCATCAACCCTCAAGTATGCGAGCACAGAATATTTTTAGAAAAGGGAGCAAGACCTGTCCGTCAACCCCAAAGGAGATTGAATCCCACTATCTTGGAAGTTGTCAAAAAGGAAGTGACTAGACTATTGGAAGCAGGTATCATCTATCCCATTTCAGACAGTGAATGGGTTAGCCCAGTACAAGTGGTGCCCAAGAAGTCTGGAGTCACTACAGTGAAGAATGAGCATGGAGAGCTTATAGCAACTAGAGTTCAGAATGCTTGGAGAGTCTGCATTGATTACAGGCGTCTCAACCAAGCAACCCGTAAGGATCACTACCCACTTCCATTTATTGATCAAATGCTGGATCACCGGTCAGGTAAGTCATATTATTGCTTTTTAGATGGTTACACAGGTTATTTCCAGATTCATATAGCTCCTGAGGATCAAGAAAAGACCACTTTTACATGTCCTTTTGGGACTTATGCTTACAAACGAATGCCCTTTGGCTTGTGCAATGCACCAGCTACTTTCCAAAGGTGCATGATGAGTCTTTTCTCTGATCTTATTGAGGACTGTATGGAGGTTTTTATGGATGATTTTAGTGTTTATGGTGATTCTTTTAGCCTTTGCTTAGATGGATTATCTAGAGTATTAGATAGATGTGTTAATACAAACCTTGTATTGAATTTTGAAAAATGTCATTTTATGGTAAAACAAGGGATTGTACTAGGACATGTGATATCTAATACTGGCATTTCTGTAGACCCAGCAAAGGTGAATGTTATTTCTAGTTTACCTTACCCCTCTTCTGTGAGGGAAGTCCGTTCGTTCCTTGGCCATGCAGGTTTTTACAGGAGATTCATAAAGGACTTCAGTAAGGTAGCACTTCCCTTATCCATATTACTACAGAAGGATATTGAGTTTGAGTTCGGTGAAGATTGCAAGCAAGCGTTTGATAAGCTGAAGACCGCACTGACTCAAGCTCCAATTGTAAGAGGACCAGACTGGAGCCATCCGTTTGAAATCATGTGCGATGCTTCCAACCATGCAGTAGGAGCAGCGCTAACTCAGCGCGAAGGTAAGGACCCTTTTGTTATTGCTTATGCGTCTAAGACCTTAGACACTGCCCAGTCCAATTATACTACTACTGAGAAAGAGCTTCTTGCTATTGTTTTTGCTCTGGATAAATTCTGAGCTTATTTACTTGGTACTAGAGTAGTAGTGTTTTCGGACCATGCAGCTTTAAAGTATCTATTAGCCAAAAAGGAGTCCAAACCAAGACTTATACGTTGGATACTGCTATTACAAAAATTTGATTTAGAAATAAAGGATAGGAGTGGTAACCAGAATTTAATGGCAAACCACTTGAGTCGCCTTGAGCACATTAAGGATGATTCTACTCCTATAGATGATAATTTCCCATTTGATAACCTGCAAGCAGTATCTGAAGTATCCCATTGGTATGCACCTGTAGCTAATTATCTAGTTAGCCGCACATTTCCTCCAAACTTTTCTAAGCACCAAAGAGACAAGCTGAAAAGCGAGTCTAAATATTATATATGGGATGACCCATATTTATGGAGATGTGGCGCTGATCAGGTAATTAGACGTTGTGTGTCTCAATCAGAATTCCAGTCCATTTTAGAGGCCTGTCACTCATCTGATAGTGGAGGACATTTTGGCCCTCAGAGAATTGCTAGAAAAATCTTGGACAATGGATTCTGGTGGCCTACTCTTTTTAGAGACGCTGTTGAGTTTTGTAAATCTTGCCCCCATGCCAAAAATTTGGTAATATATCCAAGAGGGATGAGATGCCTCAACAAATTATGCTTTTCTGTGAAATCTTTGATGTTTGGGGCATTGACTTCATGGGTCCTTTTCCAAATTCTAATGGATATTTTTATATATTGTTAGCTGTGGATTATGTTTCCAAGTGGGTGGAAGCAATTCCTACCTGCACTGATGATGCTAACACTGTTATTTCCTTTGTGAGAAACCACATTATTTGTCGCTTTGGATCACCACGAGCAATTGTGAGCAATCAAGGCACCCATTTTTGTAACAGGAGACTAACAGGACTAATGAAGAAGCATGGGATAATTCATAATGTTGCAACAGCATACCACCCTCAGACCAATGGGCAAGCCGAGGTGTCAAACAGAGAAATAAAGCGTATCTTGCAGAAGATAGTCAAACCCCATAGAAAAGACTGGAGCACCAAGCTACAAGATGCACTCTGGGCATATAGAACAGCATATAAAACACCCATTGGGACGAGTCCTTTCTGCTTAGTTTATGGAAAAGCTTGTCATCTTCCCGTTGAAGTGGAGCACAAAGCCTTTTGGGCAGTCAAGGAGTGCAACATGGAAATTGGGAAAGCCGGAGCTGAAAGGAAGTTGCAACTGCAAGAACTGGAGAGCCTTCGCCTAGAAGCTTATGAGAACTCAAAACTATACAAGGAAAAGATGAAGGCTGTACATGATCAGAACATCATGAAAAAGGAGTTCCAGCCTGGGGATTTAGTCCTCCTTTACAAATCTCGACTGAGGATCATACCAGGCAAATTGAGATCAAGATGGGAAGGTCCATACAGAGTAGAGAAGGCCAAACCGTACGGAGTTTATCACCTAAGCCATCCTTCACACTCTGAACTTATCAAAGTTAATGGACACTGTTTGAAGCTATACCATGGCGAGAAGATACAGAAGAATAAAGATCTTGAGATCTTCCTCTTGGAAGACCCCCACATAGCAGAAGATTGAGCTAGTGGAGCGTCCAACTTACGGACGTTAAAGCAAAGTGCTAGGTGGGAGACAACCCACCATGGTATGATTGTTCTTTTCTTTATTTTTAGTTTCTCATATTCAATAACTCTTCTCTTTATCAGTACTTTCGTGCATCTGCATCTGCATATTTATTATTAAAAAAAAAAATTTTGCCACGCGACGCGACCGCATCAGGGACGCGTCCGCATCGCATGGAGAGGGGAGAAAAATAAAAACGAACAGAAAGTCAGGCTGGAGCGTGGCTGGAGGCGTGCCAATGGCACAAATCGTCCCACGCGACCGCGTCATATGGGCATACTGACCTCCCACACGACCGCGGGCCCCACGCGACCGCATGCCCTGATTTTCGACGTAAAAGGGGTGCACAGCTGAAAGTTGTGCTAGAGTGATGCTGGACTGGCGCTGGACGCGCAATCCCCTTCACGCGACCGCGTGCCCCACGCGGCCGCGTTGTTCCCTTCTGAAGCCCACTCACGCGATCGCATGCCTCACGCGATCGCGTCACCTAGAATTTGGCATTTAATGATTTTGAACAGAGAGTTGTGCGAGTGCGAGGCAACCATCGCGCCACTGGCACAAATTGGGTCACGCGACTGCGTGGCCAACGCGACCGCGTCAACCACCTTAAGCACAAGTCGCGCGACCGCATGCCCCATGCTATCGCGTCGCTTGCGGCGCACAGTTTCTCTAATTTTGTCAAATATCATATCTTTTTCTCTCCAAATCCTATTTTTCTCTTTTCCCTCCTTATTTCTTCCTTCTCTCTTCTTCCTTCTATCTCACCTTTCACTCTCTCTCCCTCACCTCCATTAACAAGGTTTTATTTTCTTCTTCACCCTTTTCTTTTCTATCATTCTTCTTATTTTATATGTTATTTTCTTTTCTTTTCTTTTTCTTTTCATTATTCATATTTTCTTCCTACTTCTTTCCTTTTTACATGGTGTTAGAATTTTATTTGAGTCATTATTTTTCATTATATGCTTGTGGATTGTTGCAAATTGTTTGACAATTATATATTATTTTCTTTAAAGGGTTGATTGCATGTTCACTTTAATACTTTCTATAATTTATTTACCTTGCATGCTATGTGTTTGTGAAAAAGCCCATATGGCATTATGCACTTCTCTATGTTATTCTACTATTCAATGCTTGCTTTTCACAAATCCCCTTTACTATTATATTAATTGAATTTAATTGTCAATACAAACGTGATGGTTTGTTACAAAGTAATGCTTGGTCTATGCTACTCATGCCCTTTGCCGGCATGCCAATAAACACCTTGCATTCACTTGTCATCATATGCACTAACTATTCTCCATTAATGATCTTTCACATGTACTCATGAGGATGTGTTGACATCATTTACCTTTTAATGTGCATTTACAACCATCCCTTTTTCATTCTCTTCATTGCTATATATCTCTTTGAATTTAATTTACCTTCTCTTCCCTTTTTCAGGATGGCCACCAAGAAAGGAAAAGAGAAAGCTACTCCCAAACCTCCAGCAAGAAGAGGAACTAAAAGAGCACTAGTGGCAGAGCCTTCTTCAACTGCAGTTAAGCCCTCAACAAAAAGAGTTAAGAGGATCATAAAGGTTGACGAAAGCCATGCTCCCACGGGATGATCAGTATGTCCCTAATGGGAAATACCTCAGACTTTCAGCAGCCACTACAAGCCTTCCCACTGTTCCGGTTGAAGATATCCCTTCTTCACCACCACAAGCACCTACAACAGATGAACTGCTCCAGCAGATAATCCAAAGATTGGATCGGCAAGACCAAAAAGCGAAGTTAAGAGAGCGCCGTAACGAGCGCCGATTCAAACACCTCAAGGAGCTACTCAAGGAAAAATTCAAGGACTCAGACACCCCGGACTCCACTTCCTTTACCAGCACAGGGAGCCATAATGGTCCCGACTGTGGAGATACTGCTACCAGCCCACCCCTGTTCCTGACAGATGGCACCGAGGACGGTGCAAAGCCTTAAGTGTAGGGAGGTCGGTCAGTACCTGACTTCCGGAGGTAATTTCTCTTCCCTAGCACCAATAAATTAGGATATTTATTTAGATTTTCTTTCTTTTATAGAATAGGATAAATTGTATAGTAATAGGTTAGTTGCATGCATGTTCTACTTGATTGAAAAGACAATAAGTTTTTTCTAAGACTCTATCTTTGGAACAAAATTTCACTAATTTTCAAAATTTTATGATAAATTTGCTTGAAGTTATATTTGGAACATGATGTTTGAGCTAAAGAACACACAACCCGTGAGATTTGAGCCTTTATGAATGGTTACATTATTTAACCATAATTATTTTATTCTTGTGTGTTTACTTCTCTATGATTGTAATCTATATTTTGTTTTATCTTATATGTCCAATATTTATTATATTTGTATGCTTGCATATAATTGAGGCCATTATTTGTTTAGCTTACTTATCCAAATTAAGCCTACCCTTTTAATTACCTTTGTTAACCACTTTGAGCCTTTAAATCCCATTTGTTCTATATTTCACCACATTACTAGCCTTAAGCGGAAAAACAATTGTATATCCCAAATTGAATCTTTGGTTAGCTTAAGATAGAATTGTGTGTGCTAGTTAAGTATGGGAAATTATGGGAACAAAAGTTATTAAGGGAATATGTCATGATAATACAATGGGAATTTGGATACCTATTTATGTGAAACTATAAGAATTAAAAATCTATGTGCATTGATAAGCTATGTTTATTTTTATATTAAAAAAAATTAAAAAAAGCAATAAATAAATAAGGGGACAAAATTACCCCAATGCTGAATTAAGAATTCAAGGATCAATGCACATATGATAAAAATTGAAATAAAAAGTTGATACATGAGTATGGAATGTAAAAGGGGAACTCTGGGTAGCTAGGCATGAATTCTAAAGTCATGTAAAATATATAGGTTGGGTTGAAGCTTGGGTTAATTAAAGATTCAATTTATAAGCTCACTTGACCATATATGTATCCCTACCTTTACCTTAGCCCCATTACAACCTTGAAAAGACCTCATGATGTTTGTATTGGTATGTTAACTGTTGTTGATTGATTAGGAGAAAAAAAAAAGTTAGAGAGCATGATTAGAGAAGGATAGAGTGATTACCCTATACACTAGAGAGACTAGAGTGTACATACACCATCAGTGAAGGTTCCATGCTTGAATTTCTATGTTTCCTGCTTTCATGAGCTATCCTCTTGCATTTTTATCTGCTCTTACTTTATAAGAATTGAATTAGTGGAATTTGAATTATAATTATTTTGAAGAACTTATTTACTTTTGATCAAGTGGACAAGAATCATATAGTTACATTCATATATATATATAGGATTGCATTGCATTGCATGAGTTTCTGCATGTTCATACTTGTTTAATTTATCTCCTTCAATTAAGCATGAGGACATGCTAATGTTTAAGTGTGGGAAGGTTGATAAACCACTATTTTATGGTTCATATTGTGTTTAATTGTGTGGTTTTATCATGATCCTGACCCACTTATTCATTAAAATAGCATGCAATTATATTTCCTTCCTGAAATTATTACATGAGTGAAAAATGCTTCCTAGAGACTTTTAATTGTACATTTTACTTCTCCTTTATTCCATTCGATGCCATGATTTGTGTGTTAAGCATTTCAGGCTTTATAGGGCAAGAATGAGTTGGAGATTGGAAAGGAAGCTAGCAAAAATGGAAGGAACACAAGAAATTGAGGAGATGACCAGCGAGAAGCGCGCGGACGCATGGGCGACGCGACCGCGCGGAGAAGATCAAATCGCAGTGACGCGGCCACATGGATGACACAACCGCGCGAAATGGAAAAGTACGAGCGACGCGGAGGCGTGGACGATGCGTCCGCGTGGCAAAGCAGAAACGCGAATGACGCGTCCGCATGAGCGACGCGATCGCATGACCTGCGCGATCTGCATAATTTACAGATTCGCTGGGGGCGATTTCGGACCCTATTTTGACCCAGCTTTCGGCCCGGAACAGCAGACTAGGGCCAGAGAACATGCAGAAACCAAAGAGAACATTCATTCTACACAGTTTTAGTTTTTAGATCTAGTTTTGCTCCTCCTCTAGGTTTTCTCTCTACACATTCATAGTTCTTAGGATTTTAGTTTTCTCTTACTTTTTTTTTTGGCATTGGAACACTGAGAAGAGTTATTACCTCATCAAGACTTTGTCATTCTAGTTCGTTTTCTTTACTTGGTTTAATCTTCCATGTTCCTTGCTTTGTTTAATTTTACCATTGGAATATTCTTAGGATTATTTAATACAAGGATCACTTTTATTTTTAATTGACTATTTTAACTTTAGTTACAATGTCTTTCTTTAATTCCTTTTTATATGCTATAAATTTTACATTCACAATGAGCGAGTAGTTCCCTAACTTGATGGGGAATTGATTGAAAGGAACCCTTGAGTTAGAAGGCTTGAAAGAAAAATTGCAATTGGGTTTATGGTTGGATTGCCTCCTAATCACTAACACCAATCCCTTTTTATTAAGTGGATTGCAACTTGTGAACGGACATAGCATTCCAACTTGTTTGACTTTCCTTCACCTAGCGAAGGATAACCAAACAGGATAACCTTTAATTGTCAATTAATCCTGAAATTCATTCCAACAATAATAGGGATTCCAACTAATCAATTCCCAGTCAAGGATTTTATTTACATTATTCAAATTTACCAATTTAATTTCTTGTTTGCCCAATTCAAACCTTTTTTGAAAACCTCTGATTAATAAAATAGCACACTTTTCTGTGACTCATTGGGAGACGACCTGGGATTCATACTCCCAGTATTTTAAATTCAATTTTCTGTGACACCTTTCTAAATTGAGGAGCAGATTTCTGGCAAGTTAAGAACTATACTTACAACGTAAATGTTTTAACAATTTTTAATTTGCCAATTTCTGCACACCATCAGGGGTGTGTCTGCGCGAGTTCTCGTCGCACCCTTAAGGTTATCCCATTTTTTGAATCGACGCAGGCACGCACAGCGTGCGTCTGCGTGCATTGATGAGTTTAGGGATGGACGCGGGAGCATCCCGTGCGCTCACGCGTGACTAGGAAAATTGGTGAAGACGCGTGCGCGCAGTACGCGCACGCGTGCTACGAGTTGGGCTGAAGGCTTAGTGCTGGCCCAACGCCAGCACAACTCTCTGGAAAAATGTATGGGCTGGTGCCGCTCATGGACGCGTGCGCATACAGCGTGCGCGCGCGTCTTCCTCCTTTTCTTTTTTTTTTCCAGAAAAGCTAAAAGGTTAAAAATTGCCCAAAACTCCCTAACAACAACTACAACTTCTAACCAATCAAAAAGTACACAATTCACAAAGATTAATCTTGGTTATGAAATTCATTCAACTACTGACAAGCACAGCATACATGTTAGAATGCTAACAATCAATTTATTAAAACAACTAAAATGAAATGGAAAACTACCTACAATGGTAACTCAAATCACTTATTAATAAAATCTGCAAGAGAATGGAAAGAGTATACCATAGTGGGGTGTCTCCCACCTAGCACTTTTAGTTTAAGTCCTTAAGTTGGACATTTGGGAAGCTCTTGTCATGGTGGCTTATGCTTGTACTCATCCTTGATTCTCCAAGGATCTTTGCACCTCAAATGGTTGATAAAAATTCTAACCTTCTTCACCAAGTTTGGATGGAGTTCCATCCAAGATATGAGCTCCCTTAGTTGGTCTTCGTACTGCGATCTGGGATCCCATATCTTATTTTCGCACCCGTTTTCTTGTTGACCTTCATGAGTTTTCAGTTCGGGCGGTTGACAAGTAGAACAAGCAGAATTCTCTCTAGCATACCAAGCCTTCTTCCTAGACCCATGTAAAGTGGCATTCATCCAATCATAGTTCCTATATCTTGAGATCTTGACCTCAATGAGCTTAATTCCAAACTTCCAACCACTACACAACTCCTTTTTACTCTTAATTTCACAAAGAGCTCTAAGTTGTCCATCATTTTCAATCAAGCCATATTCAAGTGAGAAAGTAAGGCTTAAAGGTGAGAGTTTTACCCACTTGAACGGTGTGTTGGACGATGGTTTAGGGAGGGCGACCTCCCCACACTTAGACAATGCAAGGTCGACTTCTTTTCGCTCTTCTTTGTGTATTTCCGCCTCTTGACAACTTCTTTCATCCTCTTCATGCTTGTTGCTTTCTTCCAATTCCTCCTCATCATCAATCAAATCGAACTTAGGAGGTTATGTGAAGTCTATTTCCATATCAACTTCACCTTTTATGGAAGAGTCGTCAATGGGATCACCAACAAGATTTGGTGTTGAGTTGTCTTCAATAGCTTCATTTGCATGTCCCATGGGAGAGGATTCAATTATTGAGAGGAAATCATTGATGATTGAATCCATCTCTTGATCATCCTTCTCATATTCTTCAATCTTGATATGCTCCGGAGGTTGTTGAGATATCCATGGTGGTTCCACATCCCCTAGATCTTCAACCACCTCTTCCTTTTCTTCAATAACCCTAGGTTTCTCCAATTTCTCCAAGACAAAGTTCGACTCTTCCTTCTTCTCCACCGGATTTTCCAATCTCTCTTTCATGCTTTGGTCTTCTTTTGGTTTTCCACATGTGATCACAAAGACACCGTGAGTATTCAAACATTGGTAGGCTAACGTGTGCACTACCTTGATCAAATTAGTCACAAACTCTAGAGTGTTCTTTTGCATGTCCGCTTGGCCTTGAAGTAGCAAGGTGAGAGAGTCATCTATTGGGGCTTGGGGTGGATAAGAGGGTTCATTATTTTGGAGAAAGGGTTCATAGTAGGAAGGTGGTTCTTCTTGGTAAGGGTATGGAGATGGTGTATATTGAGGTGGTTCTTCATAGTAGTCATGATAGGGTTGTGGTGGTTCTAAAGGTTCTTGCTCATATTGGTCATAAGAATATGGTATGGGTGATTGGTCATATGATGGATATGGATCATAGGAAGGTGCTTGGTATGGAAAGGCTTGTGAGTATGGTTGAGGTTCATGTTGAGGATAAGATTCATAGGCATATGATGGTGGTGATTGATTTTCACAAAAAGTTTCACCATATCCATTGAATTGACATGCATTAGGGTGGAAATTATACCTATACGCATCCGGAGGTTGTTGCCAATAGGAGTGATCAATTCCGTGAGGCTCCTCCCATCTTTGTTGGTTCCATCCATAATGAGTGTCATTATTGAAGTTCACATTTTCTACAACACAATTAGAACCAAACTCATAGCCAAAAGGGTGAGAATTCATTATGGAAAGAGAAAATAAAATTCAAAAGAAAATAGAAAAATAATGAAACAAAGTCCTAAACTAGCAAAGACTAGCAAGCAATGCAAAAATCAAGCTATTCACAAAATTCACATATGTACAATAACCAATAACACAACACCATTGCAATTCCCCGGCAACGGCGCCATTTTGATGATTAGGACTTTTGACGGTTTAGAATTCTCAATAAATTCTTGTTGTAAAGTATAGTTTCTAAACCAACAATAGTCCTTTCATACAAAAATTTGGTTAGTACAAACCCCCTAAAATCTATAAACCGAAGTATTGAATCTCGGGTCGTTCTCCCTAGGAATTACAATAAAGTGTTCTTGTTATTGGTTATGGTTGTTTTGGGGATTTTGAGATAGGAGACAAGAAATGTAAAATGCAATGAAAATAAACTAGCAACTATGAAAAGCTCTTGTCAAGGTTATGAGAATTGGAAGTTCCATCCTCGTTATCTTCCTCAATTGTGACCAAAATTGTCCATTGCTACCACTTAGTTAACCTCTAATCGTGGAGGAAAGTCAAGTGGATGAATTAACTTGATTCCACAAGTCCTAGCTAACTCCCAAGGGAAAGACTAGCTTTAGTAGTATCCAAATCAAGTAGCAACTTCTAATTATCAATCAACAAAGGAATTAGATAACTCAAGTGTCACTAATAACTCCACCTAGGCCAAGAGGTATAAAAATCTATACTAAAATCCAACCAAGCATTTCATCAAACACTTGGGAGGCATAAAAGAAAAGTATAGTAAATTGATAACAAGAATAGAATCTAACAACAATTGAATGTAAGAAATAAAAAACAACAATCAAAGAAAACAAGATCTACATGAATTACCTCAAATTGCATTAAAAGAAAATAGAAGGAACAAAAGTATATCTACAAACAAAGTAGAAGAAATTATAACAACAATAGAGAATGATGAATGTAACAACAAGGAATTAAGAAGAAGAAATAGAAGAGAGCATGAATTAAAACCTAGATCTAAAAATTAAACATAATCCTAATCCTAATTCTAGAGAGAAGTGAGAGCTTCTCTCTCTAAAAACTCCAACTAACTAGCCTAATGTGTGTGTATGAATCTATATATTGCTTTTCCCTCCATTCCTTGGTCTTTTTAGCCCTTTTTCCACCAAAACTCAACTCCAAATGCGGTTGAAAACCCTCCAAAATTGCCATGCACGTGTTCTATTAAAAAAAATCATATATCAGCACCGACGCGTACGCGCACAGCACGCATACGCGTCCATGGGTGACTTCGCAAGGTACGCGTAAGCGCCTGGTGCGCGCGCACGTCCATGGACGAGTTCAATTCTTTGGCTTTTCATGATCTTCTCCACTTGCATGCTTCCTTCCTTGCTCCCTTGATCCATTCCTAGCCTTTTTCAATTCTGAAATCACTAACAACCACATCAAGGCATCTAGTAGAATCAAAGGGAAATAGAAATTCATCAAATTATAGGTCTAAAAGCATGTTTTCACATTTAAGCACAAATAAGGGGTCAATCACAAAATCATGCTATTTCATTGAATAAATGTGAGGAAAGGTTATCAAAATGCTCTAAATTCAACACAAGATAAACCCTACAAAGGAGGTTTATCACTTACCCTCCAAGTAGAATTTCTAGCCCTTGATGCTTCTTGATGCATGATAGCTCCTCCTGCTCCACTTTTGCTTCCTCCTTCACGCAGCCACCTTAGCTACCTTCTGTGATGAGTGAACACAAAAGCAGAGACGAGCCATGCCTCTGAGATCTTCTTCCTCTGACCGAAATTTTCTTCTTCCATTTTTGGTATGGAGAAGCTGAGATCTCTTTACCAAATCTTACCATATGTGATGAAAATCTCAGCCACAACATACTTTTTGTTTTCTTTTTCTTGCCATCATTACAATAGTCTTGTTGCTTGCATCTTCATCTCTATGGTAGCTCGTCATAGCTTCCATGGTTTCTACTGTGATCTGACCGAATAGAGAAGAGAGATGAGAGAGATGAGAGAGTATAAAGCAAAAGCAATTTAATGAATTTGAACAAATTAATTAAAAATGAGTTACTTTTGCTTCCCTTTTGCTGAGTAGCGTGTAGCATTGATGATCACCATCAAATCAATTTCTCTCTCATGATTCCAATGCATTAATGATAATTGAATTAAATTTGGAATCCATCACATGAGAGAAAGAGATCCGTTGAAAGCATTCCTTACTTTCTCTTTTTTTAATTTTCGGACCAACCTTAATAGTCTTGGGGCAAATCATTTTGGGCTAGATAAATTTGATTCAGGCCCAATTAACCACAAATCGCTTCAGCCATAATACTTAAGCATTTTGAACAAGGCTGAATGTTTACATTCATATTGGGGTTGGAATTTTTCTTTTCTTTTCGGCCCAAGTAACATAACCATAATTTCAGCCACCATAATCACAACAATTTAATACCAAGGCTGGATATATTTTTGATAGAATTAGGCTTGTTATAATTTTCTTTCTTTTCGGCCCAATTGAAACCTGCATAGCAAAATTATTTTAATCAACATATATGAATTGAAACCAAATTAATAATGTTTGTTCATCACTAATTTAAATTAGAGTTTTCCAAACTCATCAGTAATTATAAAAAATTTAATTTTTATAGGTATAAAAATATAATTTTTAAATTGATAAAATGGTATTAAAAATATAATTTTGACCGATTTAAAAAATAAAATTAGTTTATATAAAAATATAACTTTTAATTTTACCTTAATTAATTTATATCTCATCTATATTTAAAAATTTAAACTAATAATTTTTTCACATTGTTATTCTACACATGGGAACATTTCAATTAACGAGCGGTCTTAATTGAAGTCACGCAATTTAAACTTGCCATTTTAATATAACAAATTTTATAAGATTTTTCATATACTCTATTATTTAAAATGTTCAAATTATATCCTTCAAATTATATTAAAATTTTTAAATTTAAATTATATATCGTTTAAATTTTGTTTATCAAAATTTTTAAATTTTTTATGTTTTTTTTTTTTTGAGTACTAATTTAAATGAGATGGTTTTTAGAATATAATGTGATCTCCATTTTAAATTATGATTTGATCGCTACGATTCAAAAAGATGGATTTAAATTACGTGTTTGAATGAGCAGTTTTGAATGATGTAACTTGAGTTAAAACCGCTCATTAAAACCGTCTATCTCCCATATTAATGGAAACGTTTAGATAATAATTTATTAGTTTAAATTTTAAAATATAAATAAGATTTAAATTAAAAAACATATATCAAATTTTAATTTTAAAATCGGTAAAAATTATATTTTTAAAACGGTTTTATCATTTTAAAAATTATATATTTATACCTATAAAAATAAATTTTTTTATAATTACAGGTACTCGTATTTCGTTTATAATGTATTTTGCACGTATTTTATTTTCACTGTAAACGAAATATACACGTCTCATGATATTCACTGTATTTCATTTACACGTGTAAAATTAATTTACTTCGTTTATTCTGTAAACAAAATACGCTTAAAAACGGATTTTGATAAATAAATAAAAAATCCTAATTAAGTTGTTCATCCTATATATATATATATATATATATATATATATATATATATATATATATATATATATATATATATATATATATATATATATAAACGGATTTCAATAAATAATATAATTATTTAATTTATATAAATAAAAAATCCTAATTAAGTTGTTCTATATATATATATATATATATATATATATATATATATATATATATATAAAAGATCTATTTGATTTACTAAATGAGCGAACTATTATCTATTTATACTATATAAAAGTTGACACCAATTCTTTGAATATTGAATTTAAGCCATTTTTCTTTTTTTAATGATGTCATGTCTTTAATTTTAGGTTTGATTATTTTGTTGGTCCCGATAGTTTCGCGAAATTTTTACTTAAGTTCCTGTACTTTTTTTTTCTTTTAATTGAGTCCTTGCATTAAATTTTTTTTAATTGGGTTCCTACACTTTTTTTTTTTCTTTTATTTGGGTTCCTGCTCCAAATTTTTTTTTAGTTGGGTCCCTATCTATAAAATTAAGCCAATTACTGCCAAGAGGGACCTAATTGAAAAAAAATTGGTACAGGGACTCAATTAAAAGAAAAAAAACTATAGGGACCTAATTTAAATTTTCGCGAAACTATAGGGACCAACAGAATAATTAAACCTTAATTTTAATTATTTAAAACTTAAAAATGTTAAATCAATTTTTAGTAAAATATGTAAAAAAAATTAAAACAATAACTCTTATAATTAATTAATTTATTACATATTATTATTCAATAAAAATACAAAGTATTAATTAAATTAAATATAATAAACATCTACTTTAAAAGTGTCATAGTAATAATATTATCACAATAAATTTTAAGTTATAAAATATTCAAATTTTATACTACTTGACCTACTTATATATTATACATATGACTCTTACATTCTTCATTTCACAATTCATAATTCGCCTATAAAAAATATTTACACTAACAAATAAAAAGGAACCTATCTACCTAGAAATGATACTATTAGATGATTAGATATAAAATAAAAATATTTATTACATTTTTAAAACAAATTTACAAAAAATACCCTTATTATTTTTACTATTTATATTTTTCATTATTTTATAATACTTTATATTTAATTATATTTTAAAATCCTTATAATTATACTCATTTAAATCTATTTACATCAAAAATACAATTTTGATATTTTTCTAACACTATTTTAAGTTTATATCACTCACGACATTATCTAACAAAGTAGGCTAAAAAAAATATTAACAAGTATTATTATTTTATGCTATTTAAATTATTCTTATTAAAAATAACTTACTCAATATATATATATATATATATATATATATATATATATATATATATTCTAAACAATTTTATTTTTACTATTATATATCTGTCATTAAAAAATGTATGCATTAAGAGAAGAAAAATAAATAGATGTCAAAAAAATTCATAAAAATACAAAAAATAAAATTTTTGTGCTACAACATAAAATATATTACAGATTCAAATTATAAAAAATTCTATCAAATTATACTTATCATAAAAAATCCATCAAATTATAAATTACTAATTCAATAATTAATATAGTTTTAAAATTAAATTAAAGGTTTCAAATCAAAGTGTTACAATAATTTTTATCCTATTTGATAGAAAAGCAAAAAAAAATTATTAGGCACAACTACCTTAAATTTAATTAATTACACTCTAAAACAGCAATGACATTGAAACGCCATCCCAATTGAAAAATTTATACAACCTCACTTATATTTGAAGTCAAAGTAAATGATTCAACTGCCAACGAGTTATAGCTCAAATGACATAGTCTCCCCATACTCAATTAAGAGGTTGCGGGTTCGAGTCTCCTATCTTTGATAAAAAAAAAAAGTAAATGATTCAACTTTAAAGAAGGCTCTTAACAATATACTATTAATCTATTACCAAGACATTTATCTCAACAAAAAATACTGAAACTCAATCCCTACAACAAATAAAATATGTAATAATACTACAACAATTTTATTTGTTCAAAATATCATTTATATTTTTCATTTATATTTTTTTATTATAGGAACCAATTTTACCAACACTAATATTATCTGACCTACATGACATATCAATAAAAAGATTAAAGAAAAAGAAAAATTAATGAATATAAGATATAGGAAGAACATTCATACAAAGATGGAACGAAAAAGACAATAGAAAATACATACAAATCAACAATTTAGAAAGAACATGTCTTCACAAGAACATATGATAGAAAGAAAAAAGAAACAACTCCAACAATAACTAAAAATAAAAAAAAGAAGACAAACACTACATAAGAAGACTAAATCTGTAAATTAAAACAAATGCGAAAATAAAAACAAAAAATGAAGATGTAGTTTTATACAACTTTAAGATAAAAAGCTTTTGTATTACAAAATATTTTAAATAAAAAACACATCAAATTTAATATTAGATTGTATATATTTTAATTAACAAAAATATTATTTGTACACTAAAATTAATCACCAAAATCAGCCATCATGTATTTGTATATAAACATATGTGTTGTTTAGTTTATTTTTAATATATTTTTTGTATTTTAATATATAATTTATACCAAAAACTAATTTTGGTAACTGATTTTATTATATATATATAATATAATCATTTAATTAATGGCTAACCAGTATAATACTTACTAAAATATAATATATACTATCCTGAATTTATCATTGCATGCATTGGGCGGGTCTCATTCTCATTCTAGTTGTCTATATTTTTATATGCTTCCTTACAAAGCCAATGCTAATTAAATTGATAGTTAATTAATACGTATTATACTTCCTATAGAACCTTTATAGCATGTGTGAGGAAAAACCAAGAACCAAAGCCTTATGTAATTAACAATTCTCAAAAGACTACTTATGTATAATTGAATCTTCTGTGCTATATTCTATTATTGTCTGCAATAACAAAGGTTGCGGGAACACGAAAGAAAAATGGAATGGAAGTATATATTGTTTATTATTCAATTTAAATTTAATCGAAGTAACACTTGACGATTCACACGGTGGCAATAGCACATGGATGTGTAAAAGAATAAGATGCTGGTGCCAGTAGCACCCTAGTGTCCTCCTAATATATGTGTTAAGTATTTAATTACTAGTTAATTAGTACTTTGAATTATGATATGTGAAGTGACCCAGATACATATGGGTCTTATAATTTTAAAGAATACATGTATATGGTTGAATTGTAGCGCAAGAATTTACTCTTGCATGCGTGACAACAAAGCTATGTATATACCCACAATTAAACAGAGTCTATAGAAAACGTATAATAGAAGAGCACCATTAGTTGCAGCACAAGGTATTAGAAGAATGAATACTTTTAATAGGGAACATTGGACCAATGCAAATTAAAGGAATTAAGCTGGAAAGTGCTTTGTAGGTGCTTTCTGCTTATGGAAAAGCAGATTCCACACATAAAGTAAGAGAAACAGCATTTTCATGAGATATGTAATTCATTTAATATTATGTATAAACATATGCACCAATAATATTAGCTAAAAAGCTACTTTCTTAGTTCTCATAAGTGAGAAGAATTGCAATGTTGCATATATGACAAGTTTTATTCTGGCTTATAACCTCTATAATGAGTGTAATTCAAAGGTTTTCAAGACCATAATTTGTGTCTTTCAAACTGCACTGTATGTTTAGGAAGAGTTCCGACCACCTCCTAGACATTTTTAATTTTCAAAGTCCCCTCTCAATTTTTAATGAGCTAACTTTGTTCCCGTAGGAACAAAACTATACTGAAAAACCAATCGATACATCACATATTATCTTATATTTTTAGGCGAGCATTCATAAAAATAATTAAATATGGTGTCTACTCTCATACAGAATAAAAGTGCATAGAAAATACAAAAAGAGTAAGAATAAATGATAAATTATGTAGATCCCAGTATCCCATTATTTTTTGTTTAAACAAAATATGATCCCCTCACCAAATATGTCTACTCTCTGGATTCTACATATATTACTACTCTCTATGTGGGTATTGGCCTCAAATATACCCTTAATACCCCCGATACACATTTTAAGAGACCAGAAATTCTAACCCTATTGATAAAGTTTGATATAGTTCAAGAAAATAATAATGATGCACTTCCATAAGAAAAGCTTTAGTTTCAATCATAGAGAAGGTAATTGAGCAAAACATGAATCTTTAGTAGTATAAAGGACCTTTTGGGTTGCAATTTAGTTTGATGGTGGTGACCGTACTCTATACTTTTGGACCAGCATCATGTACATAGAAGAACAATACAAATTATAGCAAACAAAAATGAGTAAGGTGGGTTCTCCCCCAACTACCTTGGTCTCTACCGAAAGGTAAACGTCATAATGACCCCAGCTCAAATTTAAAAATGAAATTAAGAAAAGTTACACAACAATGCTGAAAGTTGCTGATAAATTTGGTTAAGGAACAAGTCAATACTTTTTTGACTTTTTGTAGCTTAAGCATGATGAAAATGAAGGGCCAGCTATATATTTGTTAGAAGAAGCTTGTTATTGAAGAAGTTATCGGTCTCTGAAGTCTGAACAACCAGAGGGGGCAAATTAAAGAATAGAATATTAGAATTGTAGTTGGTTGTAAGAAAAAGTGTGCGAAAGCCTCATACGTTTCTGATGAATAAACTAATTAAGTGAACGTGTGAAACTCATCATATAAGTTTGAAAAACTACAAATCTTTGGTTTGAAAATTTAGATATTGTTACGGACCCGACCTTCGGATCCCACACTTGGAACAGTCTCCGAACCCGGTTACTCGGGTTCAGCCTGCTTCCTCCTTCTAGAAGGCGCAAAACCGTCCTACTAGATCTTCTAATCAACATTCGAATCTAAAATACCTCTCTTATCTTGACCAAGTAAGATAAGTTAAGATAATTGCTATCACCTATATAAAGGGGAACCCCAGGCCTCCTCAGGTATGCGATTCATTCTACACACCTTATACCTCTAACATCCATTATGACTTGAGTATCGGAGTGTCTTTGCATGTACCACCCCCCATTGCTCACAGGCGATCCGGCCACCGTTTCGACCCGCAAGTCCCCGATCTATTTCACAACCCGTACCAGAGTCTCCCAATAAATTGGCGCCGTCTGTGGGGACTGCAACGTCGCGACGGCATGGCAGATAACCCCGAGGAGCGATCCCCAAGCCCTCACAACTCACACACACAAACTCCAACTCTGGAACACCGGAAGATCACCACTCCCACCCACCGATAAATAACAAGCGCTGTTCGTCAACTGTTCCCGCCCCAATAGCAACCAAGGGAAGATAGCCATCCACCCCATGAAACCTGGTACCCCAACGACTTAGGCAAAAAGGCAACTCGAATAATCCAAGAGCTGTGCCTCACAGTACAAAGCCTCGAGGGTCGGATCACAACCAAGGAGCAGTATCACGCGAAACATGGAAGCCATGCGACTTTTAAAACTCGATCTCACTGTGAAACCCGGAACAGGTCACCAGAGCGGCAACTGTAAAAATTGGACTTTTCACGAATAAAATAATTTAAATGCCCAAATTAAGTTCCGAAAAGTTAGAATGAGAATTTGGGGATTTAAATATGACTTTTGGACTCAAAAGGTCTTTCTGAGTCAGAAAATGTGTTTTTTACAAAAAACGTAAAAAACCGCGAATCGGCAGTTAAACCGGTCAAACCGGTTTAAGTCTGCCCGGTACTGTGCGAGAAAAAGTGAAAACAATTGAAAACCTTAGAAAAATATTAGAAATGGAAAACCGGGCATTAGTGTTAAGGGTTTGGCCCAAAGTTGGGGCGAGCGTGCTAAAAACACTAACGGGTTGGACCGGACCCAAGTTGGGCCCAAGGTCCAACATATATAAGCTCACTTAACGAGCTTTTCAGCTCTTTCCACCCTCATTTGAAGAAGGGGGAGCTGCTGAGTTGAGAGGAGAGGGAGAAGAAAGAACACTATTCACCCTCACATTCTTTTGCTTGTAACTTGAGCTACGGAGCTTCGATTGACGAGCCGTTTGCGGCCACGCGAAGCTCTTGGCGAACTCTTCCTTTTCATCTAAAGAAACCTGGTAAAAAATTGTTGTTCACTCTCCAGTTTTGTGCCTAGATTTTTGCGCATTTTGGGTTCAATTTTTGAGCAAGTTTTGTGGTTTACTTGTTTAGGTGATCTCTAGTAGTGGGTAATTATTGGATTTTACTCCTAATCTTGTTGGGTAAGGTAAGGTTTTACTAAACCCTTGTGTTTAGTTGTTTTGTGTACCTTAGGTTTTGAGTTTGGTGATATATGTGTTGTTAGTTTGAGCTTTGGTGTTTGTTAGAGTTGGTTGAGGCTTTGGATCAAGTTTGGTGGCTTTGTTTTGGTGTTTGCAGCGTTTGGGAATCGGTCAAAGTATGGTTTCAGTTTCCTTTATGTAATATATAATATTTATGGACACTTAAGCTAGTTGGCTCTAAGATAGGATTGAATGTTGTTGGTGGATGATTAATTATATGTGAATTGATATTAATTATTGGTAGTATTGGTTGATGATGATTATTGAAAATTGTTGGTGTTAATGAGTATTGATGATTGGTGTTGTTGATGAGGGTTGATAGGTGAAGTGATGGTGTTGTGTGGAATGAATCCAAATACTAATAATAATGATTATATGATTTGGTGAGGTTGTGGTATTTAATGATTATGAAGGTTGATGAGGAATGTGTGATTTATTGTTGTTAATGAGGATTTGTTGAGGTGGTTGATGATTGATGATAAATATTGATATTGTTGGCAATTGAAGGTGAGTGTTAGAATTGTTGATAAATGATGTGAGTTATGAAGTTAGGATAAAGTATGATAATTGATGAATTGGAAGGATTGATAAATGGCTTTATTGATGTTGATAGTATGATGTTGGAGATTGATGTTGAAATTGATGATGATGATGATGGTTAGTAAGGGTATTATTAGGTATTTGATAGTGAGAATTGATGACTATATAGGGTGGAGTGGTAAATTGGAGTATGGCAAATGGTAAAATCTGATATGGGATTGAATTAATGTGGTTTTGGTTGGGTTGGGGTATGAAAGTTGGTAAATTGAGATTCTTGTGAGTTGTAGTAAAAGTTGGTTTTTGGTGAACTTTATCTGATCATAACTTATGCCTCGTTTTAAAAATATGTTGAAATGTGATTTAAATTAAAGTTCATTGAAAACCCTTCGAATTGATATAAGGTTTATAAAATTTGGATTTTTGTAGAGGAAGTTATGATCATTCAAAGATTGGTGTCGAAATCTAAAAATTCTGCAGGGTTGCAGAATTTTGTGATATCTGGTATGTGGGCACGCACACACCAATGGAGTTTTATAACCTGTGCGTATGCACAGCCCTGTGCGCATGCACAAGTTGGGAAGGATCATCTGTTGGGAGCGCTAGCACAGGTTGTGTAAGTGAACAGAAAGTAGGAATTTTGGCACCTGTGCGTACGCACATGCCCTGTTTCTCAAATTTAAAATTTGTTTTCAACTATTTCACCCTTTCAACAAGATTGTAAGCTTCTGTGACACCATTTTTAGACTTTTGGGCTTAATTTTGGGTATGAGAACTTGAGAAAGAACTTTAGAGATTTGGTTGATGTCATTTTGAAACGTTAGCAAACGGAGGTTTAGGTTTTTGGTGTACCAAAGATGAGTTTGGTTGAGAGAGGAGAAGAGTAGTGAACTGGGTGATTACAGATAATAAATTGAGACACTGAAGAATTGATGAGTTTGGGATGGAAAGTATGAATTGATGATGGATGTGAAGAGTTGAGGACTCAAAAAGGAATGGGTGATCCTGATGGATGTTGAGAGTGTGCCAGGCACTATAACCTTGGAATGATAATGTTTGAAAGAGAGTATGCCAGGCACTATATCCTTGAAATGTTGAGAGTTGATAATTATAAGTGATTTGAGATGAGAAATGATGATGACTTGAGATTGATGGACTTGTGGATGTGGATAGTGGGCCAGACACTATATCCTTGGAATGATTTATGATGAATTCTATTTTGTTGTTGTTTTCCTTCTTTGCTGCAAGAGTGTGCTAGGCACTATATCCTCGGATTGAGCATGCACGTGTGTCAGGCACTATATCCTCGGAACGATAGTGTGCTAGGCACTATATCCTCGGAACAAAAGTGTGTCATGCGCTATATCCTCGGAAGTGGCAGAAAGTCGACATCCGAAAGGGTGTGTCGAGTTGGCATTTATAGACCGACAAGTGATATCACGAACCAATAGGATAGGCATTCGTCATATGCATCTCTTATGTGCTTGTTTGCTTTGACTACTTGGGTTTGACTAATTGTATAATATACCTACTTGCTTCTTGAATTACTTGCTATATATGATTATTACCTGTGTATTACTTGTTTGCATTAATTGTGTTTGTCTGGTGCTAAGGAGGTTAGGTAGGCGACAGCGATGAGATCACACGGAGGTTAGGGTGGTGAAGGCTGTGGGATACAACGGTGTAATTAGTATTAGTTAGAACTTCCCTAAGTTTAGATAACCCAGTTTATGGTTTAAGTTCCTGATTTATTTATTTTATTCTAAGCTTGAATATCCGTATGTGATGTGAAGTTCTAGGATTGCCTTCGGCGTCCCGGAGCCTTCATCTTACATCATTGGGCACTGTTACCATACTGAGAACCTCCGGTTCTCATTCCATACGTTGTTGTTGTTTTTCAGATGCAGGTCGCAACCCACCTCGGTGAGTTGCCTGGATGGTGACAGAAGCAGAGGGTCCGGATACCTTTTTGAGACTTTTGATTTATTTTGCTATACATCTCTCACTTTTGTATTTTGTTTAGCCTAGAGGCATGTATTGAGAGAACAAAACTTGTATAAGCTGTTTTTTTTTTTACTCTCTGGTTTCATGTATGTTCTGTATATGGCTAGCTGGCTCAAACTCCACGAGCCGTGGCTAGATCCCCTTGATATTATACTATGATATTTTGATATAAGTTGTATCTATTTCTTGTTCTTTAAGTTAGTTGCTCCGTTTATACATTTTGCACTTTTTAGATCCTAACTTTGAGCTATATACTTCATCGGGCTTCTAGGTTATATTAATTCTTTCTATATATTATATGTATGAGCTTAGAACTATCGTAATCTCTGATTATCCTTTGCTTTACGATGCAAGGTAAAGGTTAGGCTAATTAGGGTGTTACATTTAGTGGTATCAGAGTGGTTCGTCATCGTGAGCCTGAGGGATGGACCGATTGTGCTTCGTTGCACACTCTGGGTCATTTTTCTTTTATGCTATTTAGGTTATCTACTTGATATTGCATAGCATGCTTGTTTGTGAGTGCCTATTTGGGATAATCGAAGCACTAGGCTTTTGATATTGAGACTGATCACCTTGATATCGATTGTTTGGTGTAGAAAGGAACCCTAATGGCCACTCGCGGATGAGGTCGTACACGTTCACGAGAGAGTAGGAATGAACAACCGGTCGACAACCATGCCACATTCATGGTGGCCATGGCTAATCTTGCGAACACCATGGGGGCTACCGCTGCTGCGACTCTGCAAGCTTTGCAGAGGTTAGGTCAACCAGCGGGAAATGGAAACGGAAATGGTGAAGGAGATGCAAATGACAATGTTGAAGGGAACGACAATTGATGAGCGGATAATTTATACGCTTTTTGGCATTGTTTTTAGTATGTTTTTAGTAGAATCTAGTTACTTTTAGGGATGTTTTCATTAGTTTTTATGTTAAATTCACATTTCTGGACTTTACTATGAGTTTGTGTATTTTTCTGTGATTTCAAGTATTTTCTGGCTGAAATTGAGGTACTTGAGCAGAAATCAGATTCAGAGGTTGAAGAAGGACTGCTGATGCTGTTGGATTCTGACCTCCCTACACTCAAAGTAGATTTTCTGGAGCTACAGAACTCGAAATGGTGCGCTTCCAATTGCGTTGGAAATTAGACATCCAGGGCTTTCCAGAAATATATAATAGTTCATACTTTGGCCAAGAATAGATGACGTAAACTGGCGTTCAACGCCAGCT